>NW_020290461.1:0-132068 GCF_003184545.1 Aspergillus heteromorphus CBS 117.55
TTTTTAATTATATTTTTTTAATCTAAAAAACTTTTTTTAATATATTTTTAAATAATAATAAAAATAATCAGATTAATAATTATTTAATTTAAGTATATCTTAATTATACTAAAGCTTAAAAAAATATAATAAATAAATCTTAATATTAAGAATAATTAAAATAATTAATTATCTGATTTTTAATTATATTATAATCAGATATAAAAAACTTTTTAATCTAATTATAATCTGACAGTTAGATATAAAAATTCTAATTAATCTAACCTGATCTGGCTGTTAGCCACTCTAAAATAATCTATTTATCTATAATTTATAAATCACAGAGATAATAAGAATATTATTGAAAATAATATTTTTATTATAATAATAGATAGTAAGAAAAATATAAAAGAAAATAATTATAAAAAGTTTAATTATTTTAAGAATCTTAGTAGATAAAATAATAAATTATATTTTAACTAGTTTTATATATTTTATAAAAGAATAAATATCTATTACAGAAGAAGAAGGAAAAGAAATTATAATAAAAATAATAATAATAATATTAATAATAATAATAACAGCAGCAGCAGAAATAACACCAGTAGTAGTAATAATAAATATAATTAGAAAAATAGACTAATTCTATTTATAGTAATTATAAGAGATAGAATAAATCTCTCTATAAAATTACTCATTACAGATATATATAAAAAAATAAAAAAAATAAAAAAAATAAAAAAATAATAATAATAATCTAGTAATAAATATAGTAACTTTTTTATAAAAAAATTTTTAAAAATATATAATATAGAAAATAAAATATTAAGATAATTAATTATAATTCTTAGATTAGATTATATATTATAAACTTATAAAGTAATAAATAAATATAAATTAATATAAAATTATAAAATACTATATTCTATAATCTGATATAGATATTTTAGATTTATAAAAATTAGATAATTATAAGAGCTAGATAGCTATAAAAATTAAATAATTATAATAATCTTCAGACAAGTACTTATTTATAATAATAAAAAAGAAAAGAGAAAAAATTCAGAGAATTAAAAAAAATTTTTTAAAAAAAAGAGAGAGAATTTATTAAAAATATTTTCTTAGAATTCTAAGCTCTAAGTTCTAAGTCTTAATTTATATTTAAATTAAAAATATTATATTTTATTTATTCTTTAATTATAATTATAAAAATATTTATTATATTTATTATTTATAATATTTACTACTCAGCTAGGCTTCTTAAAATATCAAGCCCGAGCGGGTTAGAAAGGATCAACAAGCCAGCTCGGCCGAGCCCAGGGCTTGTCAGGGCCTGATGAGACTCACAGATAAGAGCTTAAATAAATTTAATATAATTTAATTATCTAAAATTATTATATTGAATTTATTTTTTTTAAATAACTTTTATAATATATCTATCTCTATTAAAAATATATATAATAAAAATCTGTTCTATAAATAATAAATATAAAAAAATAAAAATAAAAAGATTTTATAAAATAGTTTATTTTATTTTAAGATATAATTTTATATAAATATAATCTATTATATTTTAATATATAGCTAAGATATCTATTATATTTTATTTATTTTAATAAATCTAATAAGCAGAAATTTATATTTAAATTCTAAAGTTTAGAATTATAAAATAATCTTTTTTTTTTAAATAGAGCTGCTTAAGATATAATAAATTAAAATAAAAAATAGATATTTATAAAAAAATCTATAAAAGATTTTTATAGAATTTTTTATATAAATTATAATATTATAATATAAATCTAATATATTTTATTTATTTTATTCTATTTATTTAATCTATTTAATTTATTTAATCTATTTAATTTATTTAATCTATTTTATTTTTATAATCTAATTATCTGTAATCTTCTTAATTAATTAATTATTTTTAATTTTATTAATAACTCTTTAAGCTATATTTTATTTATAAATCTAAGAATAATCTAATTTAAAAAAAATAATAAAATAAAAGCAGTATATTTATTTTTAATATTTTAATTAATAATTAATATATAATTTTTTTAATATTTTATATAATATAATTAAAATATATAATTAAAATAAAATAATAATTATATATATTTATATATATTTTTTATTATAAAAATAATAATTTTATAAAAAACTAAATTTTATTAATATAACTAGAATTTTCTTATTATTTTTAATAAATAATAATAAAAAAAATATTAATTTTTTTTTAATTATATTTTTTTAATTTAAAAAGCTTTTTTTTATATATTTTTAAATAATAATAAAAATAGTTAGATTAATAACTATTTAATCTAAATATATCTTAATTATATTAAAACTTAAAAAAATATAGCAGATAGATCTTAATATTAAAAATAATTAAAATAATTAATTAACTAATTTTTAATTATATTATAATTAGATATAAAAATTTTCTTAATCTAATTATAATCTGGTGATTAGATATAAAAATTCCAATTAACCTGACCTGACCTGACCGTTAGCCACTCTAATCACCAATCAGAGGGAAAGATTAGAGTGGCTAACAGCCAGATCAGATTAGGTTAATTGGAATTTTTATATCTAACCGCCAGATTATAATCAGATTAAGAAAATTTTTATATCTAATCGTGATATAGCTAAAAACCGGGCGATTAACTATCTTAATTATTTTTAATATTAAGATTTATCTGCTATATTTTTTTAAGCTCTAGTATAATTAAGATATATTTAGATTAAATAATTATTAATCTGGCTATTTTTATTATTATCTAAAAATATATAAAAAGAAGCTTTTTAAATTAAAAAAATATAATTAAAAAAGAAATTAGTATCTTCTTTATTATTATTTATTAAAAATAATAAAGAAATTCTAGTTATATTAATAAAATTCAGCTTTTTATAAAATTATTATTCTTATAATAAGAAATATATATAAAAATATATAATTACTGCTCTATTTTAGCTATATATCTTAATTATATTATAAAATACTAGAAAAACTATATATTAATTATTAATTAAAATACTAAGAATAAATATATTATTTTTATTTTATTATTTCTTCTGAATTAGATTATATTTAGATTTATAAATAAAATATAGCTTAAAAAGCTATTAATAAAATTAGAAACTAGTAGATAGTTAAGAAGATTATAAATAGTTAAATTATTAGAATAAAGCAGATTAAATAGATTAAACAGATTAAATAAATTAAATAAATTAAATAAATAAAATAAATAAATAGAATATACTAGATCTATACTATAATATTACAGCTCTTATAAAAGATTTTATAAAAATTTTTTATAGATTTTTTTTATAAATATTTATTTTTTATTCTAATTTATTATATCTTAAATAGCTTTATTTAAAAAAAAAAACTATTTTATAACTCTGGGCTTCAGATATAAATTTCTGCTTATTAGATTTATTAAAATAAATAAAATATAGTAGATATCTTAGCTGTATATTAAAATATAATAGATTATATTTATATAAAATTATATTTTAAAATAAAATAAATTATTTTTATAGAGTTTTCTGCTTCTATCTTTCTATATTTATTATTTATAAAATAGCTTTAGAATTATAAGTTAATTATAATTATTTAATTTATTTTTAGAAAATATTATTAAATCTTCTTTTTCTGTTTTTTAAATCTTTATAAATTATAATAATACTTAAACTAAGATAAGCTTTTTAAGTTAGATCTTTTTTTCTTTTTTAAATCTTGAGATTATATATATTATAAGAAATTAGAAGATTATCTTATATTTAGCTTTTTAAAAAAAGCTTTTTATTTTTTAGAATTAATAGCAGAAGACAATCTTTTCTAAAAATTATATATAAATTAAAAAATTATTATTTTACTTCAATTAAAAAAAGTTATTAATAATATAAGATAGTTTTTAAAAAAATATATTATTTTCTGATAGAATCTCTTATATTTATTATATTATATATTTTTATATTTTATAATATCTGAGAATTAAAAACTTAGAAACTAGTTTTATAAATTATTATCTCTATAAAAATTATAAAAAAAAATTATTATTAATTATATCTAAATAAATAATTAATTAGATACTGAGTAAAGAATTATTATAGATATTTATTTATTCTTTTAAAATAAATCTTTTTTAATTATTATCTTTCTCTAGATCTTTATAATTTATAATAAACAGGATTTTTAGAATTAAGTTCTATATTTTATAATTGCCTGTTATTTATTATTTTAAATTATTAAATATATTTAATTTAAATAAATAATTAATCTTACTGTTTTATCTTTCTGTTAAAAATTAAGTTTTTTTAATTAAATATAAATTAAAGAATATTTTATAGAACTGTCTAAAGAGATATATATACAGCTGCTATTAAAATTCTTAAATATTAAATAAATATTAATTATAGTAGACTGCTGAATCAGCTTTAATTAGAAAATATTTTTTAATTTAACTAAATATTTCTTAATAAAAAATATAGATTATTATAAGATTTTACTAGACTTCTGATTAATATCTAAATCTTATATTAATAAGAATCTAGCTATAATTATTCTATCAGTCTTATATAAATATAATCTTATCTATTAATTATTAGATATAATAACTAATAATACTAATAATAATAATATAATATTTAGTATAATCTCAGCTAAACTCTGAACTTAATTTAGTTAAAATATTTAGTTTTATAATATTTTAGTTAACTTTAATTTTTTAAAGATTATTTAAAGCTAGTATTATATTCTCTATTTTATTTATATAATTTAGCTTATAATTAATATTCTTCTGTAAAAACTTTGGATTGAGATCTTAAATAATATTATTAAATATATATAAAAGAATAATAATAGAAGTCTTAAAGTCTCTTTTAATATTTTAAAAATTCTTAAGAAGATATATTCTAGAAGCTATCTATAAAAAACTAATATAAAATCTTTTTTTATAAAAAACTTCTAAAAATCTTCTATTAGCTAGTTTATTATATTAATTCTTAATTATAGATTCAGAAAATTATATAATTTATAAATATAAGTTTTTAATACTGTGAGAAATTTTTATTTATTTAATAATTTAAATCTGGCTTAGTCTACTATCTTCTTCTTAATTATAAAACTTGCTGAAACTTAATCTATTTTATAATTTACTAAATATTTAAATTTTATTAAATAATTAAAAATTTTATTCAGTATTATAAATATAATAATATTAATTATTTTTATTCTATTATAATAAAATAAAAATAGATAAAATATCTTTTTAAGTTTTTATATCTTTTTTTTTTTTTATTTTCTGTCTCTCTAAGAATAGTAGATCTATTATTTATAAAATCTATAATATTTATAATAATCTCTTTAATTATCTGGATTACTTAATTAACAGATTAAAAAAAAAATAGACACTCTAAAAGAAGAAGATTCTTAAGAATTTATATAATATATATTAAAAGCTTTAAAAATATTATTATTATATTTATCAGACAGAAGACTATATCTATATAATTATAATTATTCTGAATCTAATATTAAAGCTTAAGAAGTTTAAGAAAGATATATAGCTGAATAAGAATATTAATTAATATTATAAATATTAAACTATTTTTAAAAAGATATTCTCTTTTTATTTTAATTAAAATCTAATAATTAATATATTATTAATAGTCTTTGAGTTATTATCAGATCTGAATAAGATTTTTTATAATATCTCTAAATATTAAAAATTCTTACTTATAGTTAAGATATATAAAGAACTTAAGATATATCTAGATATTAAAGATATATAGCTTCTTAAAATATCTTTAATTAAATTAATATAATTTTAGATACTATAAAATATATTAATATTCTTATTTACTAAAAATCTTACTATAATTAGTTTTCTATTCTTTATTAGATAGCTAGAGATTTTCTTTTAATTATAATTAATAATATTAGTATTAAATATCTTTTTAATAGTTTTTAAGATATCTATTATTATCGCCGGAGCTATCTTAATTTTAATATAATTAAAATAATTATACTTTAAATATATATTAATTATTTTATTATAAATAAAAAGTATCAGAATATACTTAATAATCTTAATCTAGATTTAATTATCTTTATACTTAAGAAATAAGAGAAGAATAAGATAATTATTATCTTTTATATTAATAAGAATAAAAATATAGATAATCTTGAAGATAATTTAGAAAATAGATTATTATTAAAATTAAAAAAACTAGTCTTATCTGAGTCTTTAATTATTATATATATTTAGATAAAAATAGAGACCTGATCTTTATAATTTTTATATTATTATAATTATTATCCCAGATAATATAAAGAATAAATATTCTATATTTTTTTTTATTTTTTTTATACTAGATTCTGTAAAAATTTTTTTTAGAATATAGTATATCTTTTAATATAACTAATTAAGCAGATCAAGCAGTAGACTATATTTAAAGAATATTATTATATTTATATTATAATTAAATATATATTATACTTTATATATTATTTATATAAGAAGAATATATATATTATAAATTAATTTATAATTATTAATCTATCTGCTATATCTAATCTTTCTGATTAACAGATATAAATAATTATAATAATAATTATATCTTAATCTAATCTTAACCGTACGGTTAAAAATTTTTTATATCTTAATCTAACCGCCAGATTATGGCCAGGTTAAGGTTAAGATATAATGATCAGATTAAGCCACTCTAGGAAAGATTGCTTGGCTAAAAGGGAAGCAATATTTCTTCTGCACCCCCCAAATTATTGTAACATTCGGTATATTTGCAGCGGCAACTTGGCACTTGGCCTACAGTGTCAGATAGTACTCCATACAGTACACAATAGTCCATTTTTGCACTCCAGTGAGACCCGCTGGGTGGCTTGATTGACTGCTTGGCCCATCTGATGATCTGTACAGACTACAGACGTAGCACTTTGCACCATTTGGAATATCTGTAGGGTAGATTGTGGGTTGATCAACCTACCCAACATGTATGAAGTACTGTGCATACATAGGTACATCCTCCGTACATATACTACCAGTAGATCCAGACACCCTGTACCACTGGTGCTCAGGATCTTACTATATATACTCTGTACACCGAAAGTATCATCTTTTTTTCTTTTCTTTTCTTTTCTTTTCTTTTCTTTTTTTATAAAAAACCCCTCTTAGGCCCTTTGTCCACCCATGTGTCTGATTCCTGCCCTTGTTTTATTGCCAGCACTTTCATCTACTTAACTTAGTATCATGAGAATTTGACTGGGTCATCATCCCCCCCTCTCCGGCCCCTTTCTCTTGCAAAGCATATATGGTATCACACCACCCACGCACCTTAGGTCTTACTAGGTATAGCCACACCCTTCCACCGAAATTCTAGAATCGGATTTCTCTCTATTGCCCCGAACCTTCCACCTGACGGTCTTTCTTGCTTCCCATGGAACCCCCACCATCTACGCTCTTTAGATAGGCATTGATACAACTGCCCCTGGCCTACCAGTGCCTGTTGCCCAAACCACATTGGATTTCGGCAGTGGTTATCCAGAACAAACATCTGACATCGTATATACCAGTCCAGCGATTTCATTCTTGCCCGACTCCTATTTTCCTGGTACGGAAGTCTACGCCGTCTGCTAGCTATTGCTCAAACTCTCCACACCAGGATGACCGAAGGCGAGTTGTGGTCCACACTAGTCACAGTCATCGATCCTGGTAGTGCCAAAGCCATGCCAGCCGTTCTTCAATCGACCATAGATCTCTTGCAGACCGAATTGGCTAAAGCCAGAGCTGCGCTCCATGAAATCCAGCCCAACGCTGCTCCTATATTCACTCGAAGAGACGAGCTTGCCCTTGGTGCTGTCACAGCATGTCGTCAAAATCTCAATCACCGCGCGCCAGACTTCTTTTATGGTGCCAGTCGACTTACTCCAAAGGAACTAGGCCTTATTCCTGCAGTCGGCGAGGCACACGCAAAAGACCACAATAATGATGCGACGAAAACCCCCAATAAACAGCCTCAATCCGCTTTACCTGCACCGCCTAGATGTACTTCGCTTGTTGATGTCTTATCAAATACCCTGGTTCTTGACCAGATGGCCCCATATCTTTCAACATCATCTTTATTCGCCCTGGCATCGACCTCTCGTCTTGTCCGATCTCTGATTATGGATACGCCTTATGTTTTCCGACATCTCGATCTGACTGAATGCCGTGGAGCTATAATATCTAGCGTATCTGCCATTGACTCCACGGAACAGATAAACGATTCCCGGACTGAAGACGAATATTATTCGGCGCCTTTGAGGGGGATCTTTGACAGGCTTGAAGGGAAGTCGCTCCTGCAAGACGTACGCACCTTGGTTTTGGATGGCCTTCCCGTTCCGGCGGACTTGGTTGCCGACCTTATCCTTGCGGAGCGCTTCAACATAAACATCCTGTCAATAAGGGAATGTTGTCACCTCAATGAGCGTAAGCTTATGCAGGTGCTCAACTATGCTGTCCGACCCTCGCGTCCCAAGGGCACGCCACGTATAAAAGGCATCTACTACTTCACTCCTCTTCAGCACTCCCAGGTGATGGTCCGCAGCAACTACCGTGACTGGTGGAGCTTGAGGTGCTCCGGTCAACCTTTTTGTGACACGCCGACTTCGGGAAACAAGTCTGTCCTTCGTGACAGCACTGAAAGTGATACGCATCGCCAGAATGCGTGGTATCGACCGTCTGGACAGCTTTTCAGAGGAAGCATTGAGGATGACTGGGCACAGACGATCCATAAATGCGAAGGTATCATAGCTTTCGACGCAATCCTGTGCCGTGGCCCTCGACACAACGTTGATCCATACACACCACACTCACAAAATCAGGACGGTACCCAGCCAGAAAGTAGACTGCTCGGGCCGAGGCTGACCACAGTTGCGCTGGGCCCCAGAGGCTGCGAACTCTGTCACACGGCACCAGAAGGCCCGGCTATTTGGGGGCAGTCCCCAGAGGAACAATTTCCTCTGCTCACACCGCCACCGTTCCATACATCCTCTGTAGTCACGGCAAAGCGCCCTGCACTGTTTCCAGGCGAACAGCCAGCCTTAATCGCTCGTTGCAGGGAGTGCCTGATTGACCGTTGGTGCCACCGCTGTAACAGATGGTTTTGTGCAGTTTGCCTGCCACATCCGGAACGTGTAAGGAGTGATTTATCACCGCACCAAACAGCAGTTAGAGGTCCAGGGATTGAGCAGGGCGACATGGAACTATCTCAGTATCGCAGGGTTTGTACCCGAGAGCCTCACTTATATGCGGAAAAAGGAGCTGACTGGACTGAATAGCAGTTCAGCCCGGGTGTTAGCAAAGACTGCTGGGAATGCGGTCCGACAGTAAGTGAAACAAACCATCTCGGCCATCCATTATTGCCCATCTAATGCCTTTTCCAGTGTGGCCTGTGCAAGGTGGAGTGTCAGCGCACTTGCCGAAATTGCTGTGGAGATTATTGTGTAGAACACAATGAGGGGTGCTCTCCAACAATGGTATACAACAGATTCCCACATATCTTCATAAACATATGCTGACATAAGTGGCATTGTCAGTGCGATTGGTGCAATGCCAGTACACGTCATCGTATGCGGGAGTTTTATTGAAGTCCATTGTTAGTCTGGGCTGAAAGTGTGGGGGAGATATATATGACTGAATCCACAGCGCCTGCGACAACAACATAAGCTGTGGCATCTGTGACCTGTGCACGAATCAACTCTGCACTGAACAAGATGGAAGCCTCCACAATGAATCAGTCACCTTTGACATAGTATTGGCACCACCTCCCCGTGATTTACTTTGGGCCGTGACATTTGTTCTTTCTTGCATTTCCATTTTTGTTTCTTTTTAGATTGACCACTAACCCACAGCCGGCGTGTCTAGCACTGGAATAAATGATTGCGATGGTCTTGAGGGAACCGGATTGATTGTAGCTAGCCATGCAGGAGGTTGGATGCATAAATGCATACTTTGTAGTCCGTACTAGAGTCTCTACTAGACTCCGTAGTACTCCGTAGTTAGAGGGAGCATGGGGATGACAAATACCCGACCGGGTTCTAGAAGGCGCGCGGTGTTTCTCGCCCTCTCCGAATCGTTTGAATCATGGCCATCCTCCATACATGACCGACTTGTCCCTCAAGATGATCCCATCCCGTCTTCCCCCTTCCCCCGAGATTCCCTTGTTTCCCCTCCGCCGCTACTTTTCTTCACACCACCTCTCCCTGTTGGAGATAGAATGGCTAGGGACTGGGATTACTTGCGCTGGTCGTCGCACTTGACCGTTGCTCCGTCCCAGCAAACCCCAAGACTATCGGGTGATAAGATCACGCTGCCACCGTCTGCTCTCGAGCAGCTCCTTGCCGCTGCCCCGCTCCAAGAGGCTACTACATCGCGCGGTCCAGCGCGCCAACACACCGGCGCCTTTGATCCCTTCAACCCGCATACATTCGCCGCGGAGACTCAAGCGCGAGAGCAGAGTGTGGATCGCCAACAGCAACTGCCCCATCCGCTCACATTCCGCATCGTGAACCCTCAAAATAACCGTGTGATATATGCCGGTGTCCGCGAGTTCTCCGCATCGGAGAACGAAATCGGTCTCAGCGTCTTTCTGAGAAGGGCCCTCGGCGTGGCCGATACCGAACCACTTTCACAACCTAGCCCTGCTACCCAGGAGTTAGGCTCCGTCGTGGTTGACCCGGAAATTGCTCCATCGGCAGGGCCGGCCACAGTAACGGTCCATGCACAGCAGTTGCCGAAAGGCACCTACGTCCGTCTTCGCCCTCTCGAAGCCGGGTACGACCCGGAAGATTGGAAAGCCTTGCTCGAACAGCAGCTGCGTGATCACTATGTCACATTAACCACCGGGGAGATTCTTCATGTTTCCGGGACCCGTGATCAATCGTTCCGGTTTTTGGTCGACAAAGTTGAGCCTCATGGTGATGGCATCTGTGTTGTGGATACAGATCTTGAGGTGGATATTGTCGCCTTGACTGATGACCAAGCCAAAGAAACCATACAGAAGCGCTTAGAGAGAACATCTCGTGTTTCTGGTATCAGTGAAGGTACATCCACGGGTGGTGAAGTCGAGTTCGGTAGAGTGGTCACTGGACAGGTAGTGCCCGGGGATTATGTAGATTACGAACTCCACAAATGGGACCGCACGAATGCACTCGAAATATGCGCCGAGAGTGACCAGAGTGGAGACTTCTATCTTTTTGTCAGTCCCCTGTCCGCTCGCCAGAGAAATCGACCACGGGAGGATGAGCATGTATTTGGCGACTTATCGAGCCGATCGTCCAAACGGATCAGAATTCGGCCGGTGAGCGATGACCTGGAAAGAGCCGAGGCTCTATACATATCGGTGCATGCATGCGCTCCTACTGAGGATTCTGAGGCAGACGTGTCGGCTTCACATTTGTCGCTGCTCTACAATTTACAGATTCATGCTGACCTCAAGTCCACTGATCCTGAAAGCCATTCAGACTCTGAGATGGAACATCATGATTCTGGCGATGTACAGTGTAAGAACTGCCATCAATGGGTTCCTCAGCGGACGTTGATGCTACATGAAAATTTCTGCCTCCGCAACAATGCGCTCTGCCACTTGTGTCAGAACGTGTTCCAGAAACGGTCAATAGAATGGCAAAACCACTGGCATTGTCCACACGATCCGGCTCATGGCAATAATTCTGCAAGCAAACACAGACACAATCTTCTCTTCCATACAAAGCGTTCCTGTAGCGCCTGCGGTTTCGAGGCGGAGAACCTTCCTCGTCTTGCACATCACCGAACAACCATCTGCCCAGGCAAACCCATTCTTTGCCAATTCTGTCACCTTGTGGTTCCCCAGCAAAGCGAAACCGATCCCGACATGAACGATCCAGAAGTCTTGATTTCTGGCCTTACCCCGCACGAACTGGTGGATGGTGGCCGGACGACCGAATGCCATCTTTGCAACAAGATCATCCGACTGCGGGATATGAAGACGCATCTTCGTCACCACGACCTGGAACGCCTTTCCCGACCTACACCTCGTATTTGCTTAAATCAGAACTGCGGGCGGACGCTTGACGGGCGTGGTACACAGACTGCAGTCAACCTCGGGCTATGCAGTATCTGCTTTGGCCCATTGTATGTAGATACTTACGATCCTGAAGGAAAAGCACTTCGACGGCGTATTGAGCGCCGTTATCTTTCACAGATGATGACAGGTTGTGGCAAGTCCTGGTGTCAAAATGAGTCCTGCAAGACAGGAAAACAAGCTCGCGGGGCCTCTACGACAGGCCTCGGTTCCACATTTGCGCCGGTAGGCACGGCAAGTATTCTAACTACGGTAAGGCCTCTGCTTGACGCTATCAATCTCCAGGGGGATGGGCCGAAGAACACCGCGCCTTTTTACCTCTGCGCAGATCAAGTGGGCCAGCAGCGCCGCACCCATGCAGAAATGATCGCGGCAGAAGGCAAATTGGATGGTGGGAAGAGTTATGCTTTACCATGGTGTGTTGCCGCCATTGAAGTCATGGCGGGCAATCCAAACAAAGCGCGAGAGTGGCTGGAAAACTGGGCCCCTGCTATAGGTGAAGACGCGGGCACTTTGCGGTAGTAGATAATTGCAAGAATTGATATGGTGTCCAGTCGCCTAGAATACCACCTTGCCGCAAGGCAACATCCGGTTTTTTGGGGGAACGTAGTGGCATACCCGGCACATGTAGTTCAACATGCTGGCAGCTGAATCAGATAGCAGGTGTCACTGAAACGAAAGTACTTCGGGCAGATGAACAATGTCTAGGGCGCGGTGGTAACCTGAGCAGGGGAATGGAATACTCAATGATTCTCATAGTCTGTTTTGTACGTACAAATCGGGTTCAATGGGCCATGATAACTCATGATCATAGTATTTATGCATTCCGCTTCCATGACTATGCAATTTAATGACATAACTGGGGGAAAATTGGGTGTAAAGAGAAAGAAAGAGAAGCTATAGTTCGTCATGATTGGTTTGGTAGAATCATATATCAGGCCGTACCAGTCTTCGCAGCCAAAGTACCACTTCCACGAGAAGAGAAAATGCCCATGATCCCGAAAACAACATAGAACAGCGCCAGAGGATAAGCAACTAGACCTCTCATGCCGCGCATCCGGGCAACAGCACAAAACATTCCCGAGGAGCTATATGTACACCACCCGACGGCCGCAGTAGTCAGTAGGTACCCGAACATCGTGTCCATAGGAATCAGAATCCCCACTAAATTTGTCAGTACCAGCGGGAGGAAACAGTAACCCAAAACGCTGGCTGAGCGGGGGAAGGTCAGAGTGGCGGAAAAGTGACCGGCAGCAGAGGTGTCGGATATGGAGGGTTTGTGGTGAGTGGAGTAATTGGCGGGGTCTACAACGTTGGGCACAGCGACTGTGTCAAGAGCTGGCGACATCAGGCTGAGAATCAAGTGCAAAGCAACGGTCCCAAAGACTGCGACCCCGTAGATGTAGCCATAGAAGACCTTGCCGGAAAGCAGGAGGAATGTTCCGTAGAGGACGATGTAGAGAAGTGCGCCATACAGGTCGCTGTCATCCATGAGATGTTGGTCTATGCGCGCAAAGGGATTGAGCACAGTCAACGTCTATGAGAATAGTCAATAAGTTTCGCTTTAGGTGATCAAACGCAGCTTAGGTGGATCGACCTTTGTCCGAATATGCTCAAAGTTGACCCCCAGCTCCTCTAAGAGCGGCGGTTCACCTTCATAGCCCTCTGTGCCAAACGCGGCAAGCCATCCGGTCCTCAATCCTCCCTGCTCGCCCATCCTTCCACTGACCCCCGCAGTTGGAGATCCGAAACCGCCATATCCGCCCCCAACCCCTCCAACGGGGTAGGTCTGAGCTGCTGGATTGGGCGGAGCGCCAAACCCGCCGTAAGACGCCTGTGATGGCGTTGTGTGGCCAGATACGGTAGTATATGAGGAAGGATAGAATTGGAGATTCTGCGCCGAGGGCTGGACCTCGTAAGGCCGTTGTTGCGAGTAGTACTGGGCCATTGCGGCCAAAGGTCTGGGAGGAAGCCGAATATGGTAAGTGTTCAAGGAAGATGTACGAGCAGCAGTGGAGAAAAGACGCTCGATATGCCAGTGCCAGGGGCGTGTAGAGGGAGAGGTAATAATTGAGGATGTACGGAGTATGAGTGGCAGGAGGAGAGAACAGCTGGCGGGCGGTGAGGGTTGATCCATGTTACACAGGTTTTGTACAGGTATTGTGGCGCGGTTGCTCTGTAAAGCAGCAGGCTCTTGCCCGATCGGGCACCTCCCTTAAGTCATCTATGGGCCCTCTTCCCTTCCTCCTCTCCTGTACCTAGTAATGGTAGAATCAATCATCATTACACTTAGTGGCATCGCTCAATACTACAGTGACCATATCGAGATCTCTCTTCTCTTGTTCCGTTGGTGTTGAGGGCCGTTACGGAGGTAGGGCGTATCAGTATGACGGAGTAAAGTGGAGTACTACTGTCAATCCAGGTAGGTAACAAACAACACTAAGCCACACACCCGTTCAATCCCTCCCTCTATTCAGTTTGGTACAATATTTAACCCCCTCTTTCCCCCTCCCCCTCCCTTCTCTCTTGCTCTTCTATAGGAAATGAATGCCAATCCCAAGCTGCAATCCTTTCCTGCCTTCCTCACCCTTACGGAGTACCAGGGGAAGGGAAAGGTTCAACTCGAACCTAGCTATCGGATGCGCATACACAAGTCCAACTCCTGCCGCGATGCTGGGCAGGCCATTTGCCAGTTCCGAAACCGTTGAGATCATGGCGTCCTTCACTTCGGTATCAGACGTGGGGGTGTTCTTCTCCCTCGTGCGTAGGGGTAACAACCGTCCGCCGTTGACAAAAGCCTGCAGCCGTAGAGGCTTTTCCGCGCCGACTCTGGGTAGTGGAAGCAGCAAGTTGGCACTTCCGGCAGCATATACATCACCGCCAATAGCATCTCCTCCGTCATGGGGCCCAAGACCGCAAAGGCGAAACCCACGAACGTCCGTGGGCCCCCCAAGTAGGAAACGGTCATTAGTGCGAGAGAGCTGAGGCCGGAGAGCAGAATCGAGTCCAAGAGGATAGAGGAGTCCAGCACGGAGCCCAGTAGTCAAACTGATCCCACTGTCGCCTTCGATGCCAGGGATTGGAATGGGAATTGCGCCCTGTGTTTCAATTTCGGACTTCCAGAAGGAAACATCGCCTTTCAAAGGGCCCCAGCCGGCCACCTCATTGAAAGCCCTCGCATAATAGCCACGAGATGGAAGAAGAGGACTATTCCTTCGGTCTGTAGACCAACTATGGAAGATACTGCTTTTCACACTATCGCCCGCATCAGCTCGGACCGAAGGGGATGCCTTCTCGGAGAGGCCAGTCATCTGTCTCCAGAAACCGCTGTAGCCAAGCTCATGGCGGTGACCAGATGGGCTCGCCCACCGAAGCTTGCTCCACCCTCCTTTCAGCACCTCCTCATGGCTTGCCCAGGATTTTTGCGTGGCACTTGCAAGGCCACCGAGTTCCAGGCGGAAGTCTGGATCACTGAGGATCGGGGTCTCGAAAGTGGCCTGATAGGCAGACCTTGTCCTGGTGCCCATTGAGGCATTCAGGTTCAGGTTCTCCGCGCCGCCAAATACATTGCGCCAGAGGAGATTGCCGTATGCGGATCCCTCGGTATTTCCGAGGTCGGTTCCCGTCTTGAGCAGTACGCGAGACTGTTCTTTAACCGCGAGGTGCACATTGATGTTCGGTATGCCCGACAGCGCGTCTGCTTCCGGCGATTGATCTAGAAACACTGAAACGGGCTGGTGGAAGATGTCTTAGGTTGAATTAGCAATCAGACCTGAGAGTATGTAAGAGAGGACAGAAGTTTTCTTTGGGGGATGCCAACCGAATCTGTTGAGCTTGTCTGCGCGTGCCGAAATTTCCCGCAAGGCCTCAGAGAGCGTATAGGGTCTGTTCTGATTACTGCTCAAAAGAGGGTCGAGAACCCGCTCCAGAAAGCCTCGACGGGTATGGCTGGCGCCAGTGACTTGCACCGAAGAGATGACACATGGCAAAGTGGAGTTCTGGTCAATCTGGAAGCATGGGTACGCCGGTCAGCCATCGTAGCGCATGCTGTATTATCTCTTCCAAGGGCCATCACTCGTATAAAAGATGGATTGATGATCCAAAGACGCTTACCAATTCGACGAGGCGAGTCTGTGCCTTTTGGTAGATCGCAGTCGTTCGCTCATAGACGGCCTGCTGCTGTTCCTCGAGCACATTCGGATCGGCACGTTGTTGGAGGCGCTCGAAGATCTAGAAAACAAAGGATCATCCGCAGTCGTCAGTGTACAGTCTTAAAGATAACATTAAAAGAGAGTTTGGAACATCACACACATCTTCATCGTCGGCGGAGAGTGGCGAGGACATTGCTGCGGCGGCAATGGCCAGAGGAGACCTGCTTTCTTGCCTTCTCTTGCCTTGCTCAACTCGCGCGGAGCGGCGAAGATGAAGCCATCCGATTTGTGCACGTGACTGCCCTGGGGCTTCAGGCCGGGCGTCAACCTTCCTTCTCATCCTCCTGCTCCTATCCGTCTTCCCGGACCAACTTCTTGCCGCCTGATTGCTTTTGTCTATTTTCACACTCTTCTTTCAAGCGGGCGTCCTTCCGCTTTTACCCCCGAACCTCTCCCGCCCTCGTTGGGATCTGTCTTCCAACCTCCCCTCCCCCTCCCCCCCTCCCCGGGAGCTGCAGAGCCCACTGCCGCCGCCACGACCGTTTACAGAAATGGCGACAAAAGCGGCTTTCAAGCGCGTGCGTTAGGGCCTTTGCGGGTGCCAAGTTTCTCGCCCTCGGGTTCCGCTAACGGTCGAGCAGCTTACTCGCGAATATCAGAATATCCAGAAGAACTCCCCGCCTTATATTGTGGCACACCCGTCAGAGTCCAACATCCTCGAGTATGTCACTTGCAGCACCCATCCCCGAGCATCAAAACCTAACTGCTGCTTTAGATGGCACTACATCCTCACCGGACCGCCGGGAACACCGTATGAGAATGGCCAGTATTGGGGCACCCTGATGTTCCCTCCTGATTACCCGTTTGCTCCACCAGCTATCCGCATGCACACTCCTAGTGGTCGTTTTCAACCATCAACTCGTCTGTGCCTCAGCATCAGTGACTTCCACCCAAAGTCTTTCAACCCCGCCTGGGAAGTATCTACCATTCTCATTGGATTGCTTTCCTTTATGACAAGTGAGGAAATGACCACCGGCAGCGTGAGTGCATCGGAGGCGGAGCGAAGAGTGTTGGCGGCGCGATCTAGATGGTGGAACTCCACTGGCGGGGGCTCACATATCAGCGCAACACCGGGAGTGACACCCACCGCCAAAGGTATCAACAATGTGAAAGCCGGAGACGGTGGCCTGAAGTTTCGCACGGAATGGCCCGAAGTAGACCAGGAGAACTGGAGATGGATGAAGGACAGCCGCATTGACACGAACACCGGTCAGCTCATGTCCGATCCGAGTCTTGCGACCAAATGCTCCCCAGAAACAAGTGCACTTCGCCGACGGCCGAACGGTAGCGCGCCAGGCCTTGGGGCTGTCATGGAGGGCGGTCATGTAGCCCGTGAAGCAGGTCAGAGCTGGGTCCGACGCAACAAGATCTGGATTGGCCTCGCAATTCTATTTGCATATGCGCTTTTGACAAGACTGGTGAAGGACGTTCAGGGTTGAAGAAGCCAAGCTGGCTCGGCTTTCTCTACCTATTTCCCTGAAGTTACCAGGTACCTTTAGGTTCTTTCGAATATTCTGACCTCGCATCGATCCTGTTTCCCTCTCTCGAATATATTACTCCTCTTCCCACCCAGGATCAAACATATCCTTCACCATTCTTCCCCCTTCGCCCCTGTTCTTTTGTTCTTGCGGACTAATGTGGGGGTACGCGGTGTCTATTGTTCGGAGGGCGTCGGGGTTGGCGTACAAGACCTCTGTTCTCCCCGTCCCTTTTTGTCTTTCTCCTCCCCTATCTTCTTTCTTGACTCTTTGCGATTTCATTGTCGCGTGATAAAGAGGGGTAGCTTGATGATTATAAGCAGGGAGGGAAGGTGTGTATATATCCAGCCAGCTAATGTTGAACGCATAGTATTATTGATAGACTTCTTACCTACCTGCTGCTGGTATATGGATGGACTCGTTCTAATTGGCTGCGGGCAATGGCCGAGAACCTCGACGTCACGTGGGCGCGGGCGGGAATTTTCCGGCTTGAAAGAAAATCATTTATTTTGTATTGCTGAATTATTGATCGCGCGTTTGGACAGACAGACTACAACCCGTTCTATTTCTTACGCTCTCCCTCCATAATCGTTCCTCTCACCGATCTCTTTCTTTTGCACCGTATCGCACCATTAGTCATGGGTTGGTTCTGGGCCGACTCCCAACCGAAGCCGACTCCGGCGGCTTTAAAGCCCTCCGATGCTTCTCCTCCAGTGAGTAAATAAACATCGAATAACTATGTCGCTCAAAAGCCCTGTCCAAATCTCTGATTGTCCCTTGTAGCCAGGATGCCCTATGCACACACCCTCTACCCCTCCTTCTATGCCGAGCAACTCCAGCCCCGACACTGCAAGTGCATGTCCGGTCCGGTCTACGGACTCCCCATTCTATGCGCCGCCGAAGCCCAAATCACCCGAGTCCCAACCGACACCAACCCAGGACACGCGGTCAACGCTTTCGAAGTTGAATCCCCTGAACTACATGTTCGCCTCGATCTCCCAGGAAAGGGCACCGAACCAGATAGTAGATCTCCCGGTGGAGCGAGAGGCCTCATCAATACCTAGATCCGATCTAGATGAAAATTGGGAGTATCCATCCCCTCAGCAGATGTATAATGCCATGTTGCGCAAGGGTTATACAGACACCCCGCAGGATGCCGTCGAGGCCATGGTTGCCGTTCACAACTTCTTGAATGAGGGAGCTTGGGAAGAAATCGTTCGGTGGGAACGCCTCTTCTCCCGAGGTCTTGCGCACGGCTGGGACAAGTGTCGACGTGGAGAGGAGAACATCGTGATGGACGAATACAGAGAAGACCTTGCAAACACCACGAAGCAGGATGTTGCGCCACCCCGACTCATCCGGTTCAAGGGTCGCCCACAGGAGTTAACTCCCAAGGCACGCATCCTACAGAGCCTTGGTTGGCTGTATCCGGCAAAGTTCGAGTCAGTATCCCCTATATCTATCAGTCAAAAAGATTGTCCTTGGCTAACCATGCCTGGGTGTGCCAGAACCAACCCACCTTTTGACCGCCATGATTGGTTCGTGATGCGGCAGACACCGTCCGGTCCGAAAGAAATCCGTTATGTCATCGACTATTACTCAGGTCCTCCAGAGCCAACGGGGGAACCTGTCTTTTTCTTGGACATCAGGCCCGCTCTTGACACGCCAACTGCCGCTGTTGAGCGATTGATGAGATGGGGTGGAGACGTGTGGTGGCGCGCTAGCGGTGCGAGTGCTCGCGAGACCAGTGGACATTAGATGCTACTACTACTAATTATTGACAACCCATGTCCTTCAGCATCTTTCACTGGGATACACTCACTCAATGAAGGCGCGGGCGTCTGACGGGGGTTCGTTTCCTCGGAAACCGTGCTGGCTATGTCGTTTTTGTTCCTATTGCTCTCCCCACTCTGTTCGGATATCTCATGCTCTTTTGGTCATGTGGATGTGGAGTATATTGGTGGCAGTCCATGGCGGCAAATAGCATTTCTGATTTGGTGCTTGGCTTTTTCCCCCCTTCCTCTGATGCATCTGACTTGGGGCAGTTATTTCGATACACGTGTAATATATAGGTTTTTCTCTATCAATTGCCGCGTACGCAGGTGCTAGGAAGAGTTGAAAATTATTTGTAATTGGTATATTCTATCGCTTAGCTACTGCATATAAACGAGCAGTCATACATTAATATGCTGTACAGAATTGCCTTGGCATGGCGATCTAAAGCTAGGTGTTGTTTTATCTCAATTATATAAACGGTGCACAGACTGTAGCGCTGAGAGGTTCGTTTTCCAACCATGTTCTTTGCAACGATCTTGGTATATATACTCGTGCAGTGTTGTGATCCGTATCAGTCGGCCAAGGTCGCATAGTCCAGGGTGAGCATTAACCGAGTAGCAATCCATGGTGCAATCGCACACGCAACGAGTCAAAGAGTAGGAGGAGAGAGGGGTTCGGTCTTGATTCGAACCGAGTAGCAGTGGTCTGCCTGGGTATCGCGGCATGAGATTGAGCGGATTGAAGAACTCGTGGCTTCCTCGTTGCGAATGTCCCCCTTTCGGTACATGTACTATCATATATTAGGGGATAAGAGATCGTATTTGACACACTGTTCAACGCTTTCAATGCTACTCTGGAGCAGTCCACGTGCTTCGAGTCCAACCCATACACGGAGCATAGACAGGTCGCCTGATCGAACGGACTTCAGGGAAGTAGTGTTGGACCCAAGTTTTCGAAGAATGGGAAGAGAACTATAGAATCGAGTCAACCGGGGATCAAGGTGGTACAGCAAGAAGGCCGATTCTGGCAGCTAGGGACCAGAGGTTTATCTACCCACCTCTTGAAGAGATCTAGATTGGGGTCCAAGTTACGCCCAATCCCCTCAAGGAGAAGGCATGAGATGACGACATTGACGAAATCACCTTCGAGCCTAACATGATGCTTTCGGACCAAAGTCAACACCTCACTCAGCACGTCGCCGATCTTGACATTTCCCAATGCAAAGGTCCGTGACTTTACACTCAGAACTAAATGTTCCATCCCCAATGCAAAGTAATACGGATCGATAACCGCTTCTGGCTGGCGGCATCGTTCGACCATGAGCTCGCCTGCGCGGAATCCATCGAACTCCGCAATGGCGCGAAACAAGTCAATGAAGTTGAGCCGGTTGAGTTCATTCAGCTGGGTCACCAGTCCAGTATCGATAAAGATGAGCTGGGGCCGATAACCATCGGCGTTTAGGCCATCGAGCGTTTTTTGCCAGTCGCGCCGGTTATTGACGTGAGGGTGCAGCCGTGCGAGAACAGATTCCATCACATCGACCTCGGCTGCGGTCGGCGCATCCGATGCGCGAGACTTGTTGCCAAGCGACAAACCCAATTCACTTGGTCGATAAAAACGGACCATAATATTACCCGGGTGCAAGTCTGCGTGGACAAAATTATCAATTAGGAGCATGTGGAGGAATGCGTCCAGGCCCTCATTTGCAATCTCTTCCTGGTAAACGCCTCCGCCCATGTCAAGGAAGGTGGACAACGGGATACCCTGAGCGAACTCTTCCACGAGCACCTCACGGGTAGAGTAGTCAAGATATGGGTATGGAAACCAGGCGGTGGTTCGGGTCCTGAACTTCTCACGGAAATTGACTAGGTTTGTTGCCTCGATTCGGAGGTCCAATTGCAGCTTCATCATCTCCCCGAACTGATAAACTTCATCCGGCAGTGACAGCCAGTTCATAGTGGGGATCGCGTTGATCAGAGATGCAAAGAAGGACATGATCTTCAAGTCTCTATGAATCACATGTTCTACCCTAGGATGGAGCACCTTGATGGCTACATAAGATGACGGCACCCGCTGGGGAGAGCTCTTGACTAACGCCCCAACATTCTTTCGAACTTTGTCCCGTAGCCGGTACGAGTGAGTATCAAAGCTGTCGTTACTAGTTCCCATAAGATTGGGCTTCAGTTTCGCTTTGTAGACCTGCGCGATAGCACCTACCCCCAAGGGTTCTTCATGAAATTCCTCGAAGATGTCCTCGAAGGGCAGCCAGTTGAAGGCCTTCCTTATGGTCTTTTTAGTCTGTCGCAGCGAATGCGCGGGTGCGTTTGAATGGAGAAATGACAGGATCTCACATAGCTCCGGGGGGAAGATGTCGGTGCGCGAAGCCGCCCACTGCCCTAGCTGGTAGAGTATCGGGAGTCAGCGGGTTACAGAATAGCCCGATAGCAAGAATGAGGTTTACCTTGATGAATGCTGGACCTGCACGTTCCATGGATTTAACCAAAAAGTTATACCACCAGAGGGTCCCTGTACGTACCCTCTCATGGTCTTTCGATGGCCTCCCGAAGCATACAGACGGGGCCGCGAGTATAACAGGCAAGAAGATAATGACCAAATGAATGAATCGGAAGCCCGTAGCTACCGGATCGTAAATGTAATGGTATCCGAAAACAAACAGAGACTGAAAGAGCCTTTTCAGACCTCGCGCATCTTCCGCGATGGTCTTTTGCACCTCTTGGCGCGAGATTTCCAGCATTTGCATCTCCGCTGTTTTACCATTGTCTTCATCCCCGTCCACGGCCAGCTTTAGGAAAGCCGCTGGGGAAAGAGCGGCGATAAGAATCGTCCTTTTCGGTGGCCCCCTCTTTGGAGGCCTTCTCCCAGGGGGTTGTGTCCATGGTGGCGACCGGGAGAAGAAGCGCAGTCGAGGCTGCGGAGGAAGGCGGGACAGTAGCAGCAGCGGGCTCCTCCCACGGCTTAAACAGAAACGGCCCGAGAGGACGGCCGTCCTCATGATCTCATAAAGACACCGGCTCGACGGCGGGGATATCGGTCATCGAAAAGCGGAACTGAGACCTTGCGGGAACATAGTCGGGCTGGCGGAGGAGAGAGACGGCTGCGCATCCTTGAAGTTCGGAATGGAGTTGGAAAGTCGGCGTGGCGGGCGGCGAGCACGTGGTGCGACTGACGTCATCTCATCCATTTGTGTCCGGGTGTCTTCTACGTTGCATCTACAGAATACACGGTACTATTCGTTGGAAGCTCCCGGGGTTCTTCGCCCCTACGATCCATAATCATTCTAGCGACCATTTTTACCGCCCATGAGCAGAGACGCGGAGCTTCCATCGCCTTCCATCGACAAGAATGTAACAAGACATGACGCAGCTTCAAGCAATCGGCATCGGGTTGCCGTCCCGGAGTTGCCTCGAGATATGAATGAGCACCAGTTCCTGGATGGTGGCTTTCGAGGATTCGGGAAGCGTAACCGGCTGCAAGTAAGGATTAACGTCACCGATTGAAAAGGAGTCAGGAGGCATCGGCTGGCTTACATCATTCTTCAAGATTTCCTGCAGGAGAACGACGATGTTACCCCGATCTTTGTCCAACTGGGTTGCCTCTGTTTCATCGGTGGGCTCTGGAAATTCCACGTCCAACGTTTGTTCGATCAAGGGGAGAATTCCCATGTCTGGCAAGCATCTCGAAACAGCCGCGGAGCCCGCGTTGCTGGAGGCCATCAGGGCCAGTGCGAACCAACCTTCACTCCGGACAACGGGCCACTGTGACTGGGTAACCATAGCACCAACCGGGAGTGCGACATCCTCGTGCAAGTCGAAGACTCTTTCAAGAAGATCATTGGCAGCGAGATCCTGTTCGCGAGACTTTGGGACCAGAGTGCGGCATACGGAAGTAACGATGCGTCCAATCTCGGTTTTAATCGGGGTTGAATCTGTCTTCCGGAATAACTTAAGCAACAGCGACAGATACGTTCGTTTGGGAGTCAAGTCATCCCCTTCTTCGGGGAGTTCTTCGAGCAGACGAGAGATATTTTCAATTGTTGATATGATCACCTGTCGTGTGATACTGGTCGCGGCAAGCTGGACCTGTGGGACCGAATCGTATTGCCACAAGCGTGAGATCGAAGAAATTATGCCAGTCTCCCCGAAGATTAACCTGTTATCACCGGCGATCGCCAAGTTCTTCAGATAGCCCAGCGCGGAGTGCAAGACCGCGGCATTAGCGTCACTTCTGAGGATCGATATCAAATCTTGATGTATGTTGAAGTCTCGAACCATCTTTTCGCAGACTGCATCTGATCGGGCCAAGTTGCCCAGCATGACGCATGAGCATATTTGCAATTGGTCTTCACGTGAAGTCATCCAAGCCTTTAAAGTTTGAATAAGAGGGGATTCTATGGGGTAAAAGTCCGCAAATGAATCCGATGCGGATATCTCAGCGAGGACTTGATTTGTTTTCAAACATGCCTGGGTCAATGCTTGATCATCATCATTAGAATAATGGCCAGCCTTGAAGGACAGTGACTGGTTGAGCACCGCCAACACGTGAGTGACCATGCCATTGGAAATGCATATCTCTTGGAAATGCGCATTAGTCAAGAATGACACCAGACAGTTGGTGAGGCAGATGGACTGCGCGGGTGTAGACGTGATCTCCTTATTAAGAGCAAGCTCGACAACGAGCAAGATAGTCCCATCAGGGGAAGAGGTAATTCCTTTTTCTAGGCAGTCATTCAGTTAGAGCAGAAGTGCAACATGTAGATATCGGCCATACCTTGTTCTCCAATTAGCTCTATAAGCTCAAAAACGTAATCAACCAGAGCCTCGCGACCCTTAAGCGTGCCATCCTTGACCAGCTTAAGAAGGACATATAGTAACTTATTGGCACCCAATTGGGCCTGGGCGGGTGCTACATGGTGTCAGCGATATTGGCGGCTCGGAACGGACAGTATAGGGCTTGCGGTTACCATAATCAATGCATGTGTTATACAAGACCGGTATGACCACTTGGATGAGCTCCAGGTTACTTGAGTGTTGTACAATAGCAGAAGTGTAATTGGATTTCACTACCCTGTCTCTATTCTCGTCTACCACAATCAGCACCGGGGTTCTCCTCATAATTCGAGTAAATGATAGCACAACTCACTAGTGTCAGCACAGGAGTTGCCAATCAGCCTAAATGCATGAAGAAGAAGTTTGTCATCAACAGACGCCTTGGATGCTATAAGCTGGAGGAAGAAATCCAAGATTCCGGCTTGCCCGTATGCGACCCTCCATGGTGCTGCGACTCCGTTAAAAAATCCGATAAAGGCCAGTCATAGAGGTACCCAGCCAGGGGCGACTTACCGTTTCTGCTGCCGTTCGCCAAAGCCTCTGCGGCCGGTGCTAGATAGAGCGATTTGCATTCCCAGAGCGTGCGAAGAATACTCGGGATTGCCTCGAAACATTCAAGACCCCCATGCTCCTCTGCGCCCTTGAGGGAGCTCCGCAGAGAATCGAACAGGACTTTCTGTTCCTCAGAGGGTAATGATTGGGTCGCCGCGAACGTGAGTGCCGGCGACGGTGGAGCCAACTCGGACAGAATTTGAGTCAGGGAAGGGCATTCTATCCTTGCGAAGCTGCGAGGGCTTATTTGGTGATCGTTGCTGCCGTGGGTGTTCTCTTGAACACAGGCCACGTCACCGGAGGGGCTCATTTCTTGATATCCGCCCGCAGTCGATGCAGCAAGAACAAACCGAGGGAGGGATCCCAGATGGGCTGTATTATATGCACTGGTCTAGCTAGTAGTAGGTTCGGATTGAGGTGGGAGCGGTGGAAAAGCGGACCATGAGGTCGGGAAGCCGTACTTTACGGGGTTGAGGATGTATGTATGTATGTATGTATGTGTATATGTAGTATGTGGTGAAGGCTGGGAGAAGGAGCAATGAATGGTTCAACCGGTTTTTTGCTCCCGCAAACAGGTGCCGAGCAGAGCAGAGCACAGCAGTAGTAAGTAAGTAGCACTTTGGTGTCGAGAGTCGAGAGGGGAACAGGAACACCCGGCTGCTACCTAGGTAGATAGTAGGTAGGTAGGTACATACATAGGTACCTAGTACTTACTTACTACTGCAGGTATCTACAGAAATCCAAACTACCACCTGCACCTTATAGATATACACAATGCCAGGATCACCGGGTTGTACCCAGCATTTTGAACCCGAGGGCGTCTACTTTGCCGTCCACACTGAGGATGTACCTCAAGATACCTTACAGTACTCTCTCCGTACAGGTATGTAAGTGCTGTAAGTATTGGAACAGAGCACAGATGACTATTACGGTATGCGTCACGGCCATGAGCCGCACGGCGGGCTGGGCGGGCTGGGCGGGCTAGGCTGGCCGGAACACTATTCAGTAGAGGAGAGTACTGTGGATCAGTTGTCCTTTCAACAACCTCCCTTTCTCCTCGACATATCTCTCTATCAACTGCCTTCCTTGCCGCACGTTCATTACCCTCTGCCCGTTCACTTTCCTTTCCAATCCTTTGCCGTCCTGTCATTTCTGTTCCAATCCGGTCATATATTCATCATGACGCGTGCGCAGCAGACTCTCTCGGTCCTCCTGCTTGTCTCCTCGGTACGCCCGTACATACATACATACCCTTTGCTGCATCAATCCCGGCCGCTAATGAACATCCTTGGGACATTAGCTTTACCTGGTCCTCTACCTGGGTCTTGTTCCCCTGAATGAAACATTTCAGACTGAAGTTATTCCTGTTGTATGTCTTGCGTCCTGCTCTCCCCGCGGATAAACGGCGTCCGTCGCATTTGTTCACGCTTTCACCCCGCTGACCTTTGGACCCCCCTGGGACAGCTTCCGTTCTATGCCGTAATATGTTTCGGCTGCTACCTTCTCGGCCGTCTGGGTCTGGCGATCCTGACTTTCAACGACGTTCCGGAGGCGCATCGGGAGTTACAAAAGGAGATCGAGCAGGCCAAGGCCGAATTGCGCAAGGCAAATGTCGACGTTGACTAAGTAGCAGACCCGTCCTTTTCTTCGAACCTGACTGTTCGCGCAACGTGGGATACTGCGGGGATGATCTATCTCTCTTGCAATCTATGTTTACTCAAGCCCATATGCTTTCCCGTCCGTTTGCTTCCGTCAGGATGCTTAATTACATCGTGGTTACAACAGTCTAATAATCGATTTCCGCCTCATCACTGTACAGTGCTCTGCTGTCTAGGCCATGGCACACCACCCAACCCATTATCGGATTGTTGCGACTCTACGAATGCAAACTACCCAGTACTATGAGAATATATATATTTGCGTGTCATGAAAATACAGGATCCGACAGCGGGTTGTATACGCTATGCAAATAAGCAAGCAAGATGTCGCAGTGGCCCGGGTGTAACTGCCACTCTGGAGCTAAGTGTAGCTCAAGCCTAGGAACAATTGGTTGAAATGGTAGCAAAAAGTTTGTCATCATAGTAGCGAATTGCTTTTTGTTCTATGAAACTATCAGAAACACCATCGGAAGTAGTTTTAAATACCCAAAATGTCTCCTCCGCAGCTCGGAGGAATGGGGACAGAAGCAATATATGTGCAAATATAGAGCCGGTGCCTATGCATGCCCAACAGAAGCAATTTTCTGGACTGGCAAAAGGGAGGGAATGAGCTAGGGCTAAGCAGTTTGACCGAGTACTCCGTAGTAGATGCTCAGACGATGGTGTTCTGTTGAGCCAACCGGTCGTGCTCGTCGATGTCCCTGCAAGAAAACCAGTTAGCAAAGCCATATCTATTGCTGGTCATTTATAGCACTTAGTGAGGTTACATACATAGCCTCCCACGGGTAGCAAATCCAAACATCGTCGGTTGTAACGGACGCATGGTAGCGATTCGACTCCATCATGTCTGCCGGCAGGATGCCCTTCTTGTCCTTGTTCTTGTTCTGCAGAAGAAACAAATGTAAGTTGTTTGTAACAAGTGGTGCAAGCAACGCAAGGAGGCGCATAAGCGCCGGAGACATACGTGAAGCACAAAAACAAAGAAATTCGTCGTCTCGCCCTCCCGTCCGAGCTGTTTCTGTGCCAACTCAACATCCTTCTGAAGCTCGCGCACTGCGTACTCGAGGGTCGTCCGTGTGTCATCAACTTCGTCAACAATGAGGATGTTCTTTCCGATGAGGTTTGCCATCTCCAGGGAGCTCAGGTCCAGCCATTGTGTGCGAGTGACCTTGGTTCCGGGAACCTCCTCCGGGTCGCCGCGGCCCAGATTTTCATACAGCGACAGACCGATGGCCTGGATCGGGATATTGGGGTCGCCCGGGCGCTTCAGGAACGAGCTGTCAAAAGGAATGGAGTCAAAATCGAGTTTCGCCTCATCATCATATTTCTCCAACGAACCGAAGAATACGAGCAGGAATATAACCTCCACCACCAATGGCAATCATGAGATTAGGGTGGAAGTTGTTCAGAATCTCGTCCGCGGAGGTCTGACATAGTTTGTGGACCTTTCAAAGCGATCAAATCAACTGTTAGCGGATGGCTCTTGACTGACGGACGGCTGAGACGCGACGTCGCATACCTGGTTGTAGGTGACATAAAGCTTCTGGGGCATGTTGGCTGGGAGTAGGCAAGGCTGCAAGGATAGATAGAGGGGGTGGTGTATGTATGACAAGCAGGATCCAGAACGGTTCAAAGACTTTGTATGGGTACTACTATTGGAGGAGGGGGTGAGGAAATCTGCGAAGATGATATTTGTATCACGCAGTCAAAATCATCGATTATATGAGGGGTAATCATAGGTCTGAAAATTATGAGCCAATTTTTTTTCCCTTTCCCTTTTTTCATTTTCACAATTTAAATTTTTTTTTTTCGTTTTCCCATTTGACTACCTAAGAAACAGCTGCGTCACAGCCTGAACACATCCACCTGTAACTGAAAGGATAAGGTTCCCTGACAAGTGCCTTTGCCCGCGGGCTGCCACACGACCGATCAAGTCATGGATGTGGCCAAATTCAGTATGCGGAGATGATCTGGCAGCCAATCAGGCTGCAAATCTGTCGGCTAAGTCCCGCGCCATGCTCTTTTCGGCTTGGTCGGCTATTGCCATCAGTAAGATGAACTGCCTTGGGGCCTGAGGCGGGCACGGAGAACGGAGTTCTCCGTCGAGGGGCGCTGCTCAGCTTTTGGCCGACTCGGCCCGAACATCCCCAGTACTACCACTAGGTATTCCGTACTATTACTCCATTAATACTACTTACTCTACCACTACCCCTTACCTAGTGCTGCCTACTTACTCGAGCATCTATCAGTAGGAGTACGCCGTGGTATCTACCCATCCATATTGCATGAAGAGGCAGGACTCCGTGCTGTATAGTAGCGTAGGGACACCTACGGAAGGCGGCGCATGAGCAGTTCCTGGACGTGTATACGGTAGTCATCTGTTTACTAGCAGTGCCTTGATGGTGAGATATCTGCCCATACCGTGCATGATCGGAATTTTCTTTTCCTTAGATTTCCCTATTGCCGGTACACCAAGTCTCTACTTCTACTGTTCCATGTCCTGATCGATTCTCATTCCGTAGTACAGTAAACGCAGTCCCGACAGAAGCTGTTATGAACGGTATATATAACCCAATAACTCCAGCTCGGAAAATGCACGGCGATGAAATAAATTTCGTCTAGACCTATGTACAATCAAAAACACGTTAAACATCCTCAATGGGGGTGTTTCCGCCTGTCGAGTCAGCTTTGATTTGATTTATCTCAAAGCCACCCTCGTCTTTATCTTCTCCCTTCTGGGGCCAAAGAATTTGGCGCAACACGATGGCACGGATCATCATGTAGAAGACAAATATATACATTAGTATAAGGGGAAATACCATGACACATCCGACTATGGATATCGCTTTGCAGGAGAAGGCCTTCCCAATAGCAAAAGTGGCGGTTATCAGTGCAGTGTTGGGGAACACAAACGAAAACCATGCCATCGAGAAGACCATTCGACCGGGCCCGATTGCAGACCAATGGGCAAAGCTTGCTATAAAAAAAAAGAAGATTGCCAGCCTAGAAATCAATCAGCTTACGGCTACCGGATATCGTGAGATGTCTGAAGGCACTGTGTACATACCCCCACAGCCATAAGCACGCAAAATCCGCAACAACTTTCACGATGTCTGCTGCCAAGGCACCATTGCCCAGGAAATCATCCGGGAAGCTTCTTTTCGCATGGGCTGCCATGTTGACAATCCCTGATACTGTAAAGGCACTGGGACCAACTGAGACAAACATACCCGGCCGAACATTCTCTCGGGGGAGTTTTTGCGACATCAGCCTGTAGATGAACGCCGAGTAAACCATTAACGAGACCAGGAAGCCAACCCCTTGTATGGTGACCCCACCGATGATAATACGCAAAGAACGGGCCGGTTCAAGCTTGGCACTCAGGATCCCAGCATGTGGGCCTATTATCAGCATAGGGTACGCCGGGAAGATCCATATAGGCGTCATCTGGGCAATGGTAAATGTCTGTGTTGACCACCTGCCATAAAATTAGCTTCCAAAAGGATGATGCTTGGGATACGCTGGGGCTGGCGAGGTCGTGTGCACTGACAAAATGAGATAAATAGCGGCCGAAGAAATGACTGCAAGGGCCGCGTCAATCCAAAACAAAATCCCCACAGCATATGTGAGCCAGGGCCCAGCATGGTCGGGTCCATATTGCGAGATATTGATCAATATCGTCCCAAAAGAGACCAACGATGCAGGTACAAAAAGTGACTCGGTCGGGTGCAAGAAGGATGCTTTGAAAGTGTAGGGGTAAAAGTGGAACCGTGCAATCAAAAGACACCATATGAGGATGTAAAGAACTAAATTGAACAGGAAAAAAATGATACCAATGGTTTCCAAGCCACGAAACTTGTAAGGAACTATATATTGCTAAGTGTCATTAGACATTTCGGCGGGGAGGGGTCATGGCTCACTGACCGAAATATAGTACATTGGCTATTCCACCAGTTGCCATTGTCAAGGTGAAGAAGGCCCAGGTAAAGTGACGAATCCGCTTTTTCCAGCCAAGACCACTGCCCCAGACCTTAACTTGAGGAAGATTCGAGTCATCTTCTTCTCCCTCAATCCCATTCCCTTCGGACTTGCGATAAGAGGAGAGGTGCAACGATTCCAAGGCCGACGTGTGGACCTGGCGAACCCTAGTCGCTGTTGGTTGAAATAAAGAAACCCCGCTGTTGTTCTCTGCAAGGTGGTTTGCTGTATCTTCGATGGTTGGAGTGCGATAGCCATCTTCCCCAGGACTTCTCATGTGCCTGGGAAACGAAACCTCCCGATTCATTGCCATATTCCTTGAAACTGCAGTGCAGTCATATTTGTGTCTCTTTAGGGGGGAGGGGAAAGATCCAACTATAAAGGGGCCTATGGGCTGGGGGAGTCTCATATAACTCTCTTTTCCTCTCTCTCTCTCTCTCTCTCTCTCTCTCTCTTTCTCTCTCTCTCTTTCTCTCTCTCTCTTTCTCTCTCTCTCTGTGTGTGTGGGTGGGTGGAAGGGCGGTAAAGAAGGGGAGGAGGGGGGAGGGGGGTTGAGGGGCGAAGAGGGGCCCGTATCCGGGTTCAGTTCAGGAATTGATCTTTATCAGAAGAAGGGCAATGATGTGTAAATAAATGACCCAGAATAGATAAATGTACGCATTGATCCCGTGCACCATTAACGGATAAGGTAGGGCTGATTGATGTACTGGTAAGTAGTTGTATACAATGTGCATAGGTACAGCGTAGAGAAGGGAAAGGATGCCAAGGCACTTCGTACTGTGTGGGGTAGAGGAGGAGGTAAAAAGATGGAGAAAAGCCTCCAAGGGCAAACCGTCAACAGTAGTAAATAGTCAGGTACTGCCGGGCTAGGCGGTGAGAAGGAGGGGGGGGGATCCTTCCGGAACAAGTAGTTGCCACTTATGATTGCTATAATATAGATAGATAATCTTATCTGAAGATCTTCTATCTAGTTAGTTAAATTAATTATTATTTATTAATATTTTACTATTTGCAAATAGCTTTATTAAATATTTTTTATTATATAATAAAAACTGCTCGCCTGTAGTATATTATAATAAACTAGTTATTATTATAATTAATAAATATAATAATTAAGATCTAATAAACTGCAGAATAAGAATAATTATTATTTCTTATATTTTTATATTCTCTTATTTTTATATTTTTTTATTTTTTTATATTTATTTTATCTACTTATCTCTTCTATATATACTTTATTAAAAGTAGATATTATTTTAATCTTAATAAAAAAATAATTTATTATCTAGTCTTTAATAATTAAAAATAGAAAAAAGATTTTAATTAATTATAGTTAATTAATTAATTATAATTAAATAAAACTAATTAATTATAAATAAATAATCAGATATAAAAAATTATAATATTATATATAAATAATCAGCTGATATTTATCAGTAAGCCGGGCAAAAATATTAGATTATTTATAAATTAATATTATTATATATAATATAAAACTTCTAATTTTAAAAATAATAAATTAAATAAAACTAAGATTATAATAATAATATTAGACTTACAGAGCAAAGCTCTTTAATTTATAAATATATTATCTTAAATTAATTAACTAAATTATAATATATTAAGAACTTAGTTATTAATTAGATTTTCTTTAAGAAAATCAACTGATAGAGTTTAAATAGTAATAAATAAAATAATTAATCTATAATAAAAAAATTAAACAGTTAATAAATATATTAATAAAATAAAAAATATTAGTTATATAATATTTATTAATTTAGAATAGCTTCAGAAATCTCTGATTATATAATTTATAAAAAAATTAATTAATAAAACTGTTTATATTATATTATTAATATATATAAAAACTCAGGCACAGAGAGTAACTGCTGTGACTGTTATAGTCCCGGCTAATAATATTATTAATAATAATATAAAAACTAAGATTACTCTGCAGTAAGCTATCAAGATTTTATAAATAATAAAAAATAATATAAATAAAATTAAGATTATTTTAAACTTATAAATAAATAATAAAACTATAATAAAATTATAAAGATTTAAAATTATTTTATTATTAATAGATTTATAAAAAGACTAAAAAATTTAAAAATTATTAATAAATCTTAATCTCAGTCTTAGTCTTATATTTAATAAGATTAATTATAATTTTATTAGTCTTTTAATAATATAAATAATTAAATCTATTATTATTATAAAAAGTAAGAATATATTATTTTAATATATATAAATCTATCTTTATTATTAAAAAATTAAAATTAAGTACAGTAAGAGAATAGAGCTAGAATTAATTAAATAAAATAAATAAAAAAAATAAAAAAATAGTATTTAATTTTAAGAATATTTTTAAATATAAAAAATAATAATAATTTATTAAGATAATTATTAAATAAAAGAACAGAATTATAATTTAAGTCTATATTATTAGATAAAAAGCTTTAATTTATATCTTAATTAATAAATAATCTGAATATTAGCTATATTAATCTAAATAATAATATAATTAAAAGATAAATTATAAGTAAAAGTTATACTATTATAGATTTTTATATAATTAATTTAAAAATTAAGATCTGGCAAGAATATTAGTTTAATATATTAAAATAATTATAAAAAGTATATATAATAACAGAAAAAAAAAGATAATAAAAAAATTTAATAATAATAAATTAAAAAAGATTATATTAATTACTTCAGAATTATCTAGAGTGGCTTAACCTGATCATTATACCTTAACCTTAATCTGGCCATAATCTGATAATCAGATTAAGATATAAAAACTTTTTAACTATATAGTTAAGATCAGATTAAGATATAATTATTATTATAATTATTTATATCTGCTGATCAGAAAGATCAGATATAGCAGATAGATTAATAATTATAGATTAATTTATAATATATATATACTTCTTATATATATAATATATAAAATATAATATATATTTAATTATAATATAGATATAATAATATTCTTATTTCTTTAGATATAATCTATTACTTAATCTGCTTAATTAGTTATTTTAGACTTTTAAAAAATATACTATACTCTGAAAAAGACTTTTATAAAATCTAGTATAAAAAAATAAAAAAAAATACAGAATATTTATTCTTTATATTATTCAGGATAATAATTATAATAATATAAAAATTATAAAAATCAGGTCTTTATCTCTATCTAAATATATATAATAATTAAAGACTTAGATAAAACTAATTCTTCTAATTCTAATAATAATCTATTTTTTAAATTATCTTTAAGATTATCTATATTCTTATTTTTATTAATATAGAAGATAGTAATTATCTTATTTTTTTTTTATTTTTTAGATATAAAAATAATTAAATCTGAATTAAGATTATTAAATATATTCTAATATTTCTTACTTATAATAAAATAATTAATATATATTTAAAGTATAACTACTTTAATTATATTAAAATTAAAACAGCTCTAATAATAATAGTAGATATTTTAAAAACTATTAAAAAGATATTTAATATTAATATTATTAATTATAATTAAAAAAAATCTTTAATTATTTAATAAAAAATAGAAAACTAATCACAGCAGAATTTTTAATAAATAAAAATATTAATATATTTTATAATATCTGAAATTATATTAGTTTAATTAAAAATATCTTAAGAAGCTATATATCTTTAATATTTAAATATATCTTAAGTTTTTTATATATCTTAACTGCGGATAAGAATCTCTGATATTTAGAGATATTATAAAAAATCTTATTTAGATTTAATAATAATTTAGAGATTATTAATAATATATTAATTACTAGATTTTAACTAGAATAGAAAGAGAATATCTTTTTAAAAATAATTTAATATTTATAATATTAGTTAATATTTTTATTTAGTTATATATTTTTTTTAAATTTTTTAAGCTTTAATATTAAATCTAGAATAATTATAATTATATAGATATAATCTTTTATTTAATAAATATAATAATAATATTTTCAGAGCTTTTAATATATATTATATAAGCTTTTAAAAATCTTTTTTTTTTAGAATATTTACTTTTTTTTAATTTATTAATTAAATAATTTAGATAATTAAAAAGATTATTATAAATATTATAGATTTTATAAATAGTAGATTTATTATTCTTAGAGAGATAAAAATAAAAAAAAAAAAAGAGATATAAAAGCTTAAGAAGATATTTTATTTATTTTTATTTTATTATAATAAAATAAAGATAATTAATATTATTATATTTATAATATTAAATAAAACTTTTAATTACTTAACAGAGTTTAAGTATTTAATAAATTATAAAATAGATTAAGTTTTAGTAGATTTTATAATTAAAAAAAAAATAATAGACTGAGTCAGATTTAAGTTATTAAATAAATAAAAATTTTTTATAATATTAAGAGTTTATATTTATAAATTATATAATTTTTTAAATCTATAATTAAAAATTAATATAATAAACTAGCTAATAAAAAACTTCTAAAAACTTTTTATAAAAAAAGATTCTATATTAATTTTTTATAGATAATTTCTAGAATATATTTTTTTAAAAATTTTTAAAATATTAAAAAAGACTTTAAGACTTTTATTATTATTTTTTTATATATATTTAATAATATTATTTAAAATCTTAATCCAAAGTTTCCGCAGGAGAATATTAATCACAAGCTAAATTATATAAATAAAACAGAGAATATAATACTAGCTTTAAATAATCTTTAAAAAATTAAAGTTAATTAGAGTATTATAAAATTAAATACTCTGACTAAGTTAAGTTCAGAGTTTAGCTAAGATTATATTAAATATTATATTATTATTATTAGTATTATCAGTTATTATATCTAATAATTAATAGATAAGATTATATTTATATAAAACTGATAAAATAATTATAGCTAGATTTTTATTAATATAAAATTTAGATATTAATTAGAAATCTAGTAAAATCTTATAATAATCTATATCTTTTATTAAGAAATATTTAATTAAATTAAGAAATATTTTTTAATTAAAACTAATTCAGTAGTCTACTATAATTAATATTTATTTAATATTTAGAAATTTTAATAATAATTATATATATATCTCTTTAAATAATTTTATAAAATATTCTTTAATTTATATTTAATTAAAAAAATTTAATTTTTAACAGAGAAATAAAGCAGTAAGATTAATTATTTATTTAAATTAAATATATTTAATAGTTTAGAACAGTAGATAATAGATAATTATAAAATATAGAATTTAATTCTAAAAATCTTATTTATTATAAATTATAAAAATCTAGAGAAAGATAATAATTAGAAAAGATTTATTTTAAAAAAATAAATAAATATCTATAATAGCTTTTTACTTAGTATCTGACTAATTATTTACTTAGATATAATTAATAATAATTTTTTTTTATAATTCTTGCGAAAATAATAACTTATAAAACTAATTTTTAAGTTTTTAATTCCCAGATATTATAAGATATAAAAATATATAATATAATAAATATAAGAAATTTTATTAGAAAATAATATATTTTTTTAAAAATTATTTTATATTATTAATAATTTTTTCTGACTAAAGTAAAATAGTGATTTTTTAATTTATATATAATTTTTAAAAAAAATTATCTTCTATTATTAATTCTAAAAAATAAAGAGCTTTTTTTAAAAAGCTGAATATAGAATAATCTTTTAATTTTTTATAATATATATAATCTTAAGATTTAGAAAAAAAAAAAATCTGACTTAAGAAGCTTATCTTAGTTTAAATATTATTATAATTTATAAAAATCTAAGAAACAGAAAAAAAAGACTTGATAATATTTTTTAAAAATAAATTAAATAATTAAAATTAATTTATAATTCTAAAGCTATTTTATAAATAATAAATATAAAAAAATAAAAGCAGAAAACTCTATTTAATAAATATTAGATTAAAATAAAAGCTTAATATAATAACAGAATAGGATTTAATCTCTGATTATAAATTTAATAATAGATTTAATAAACAGAAATTTATATCTAAAGTTTAGAGTTATAAAATAATCTCTTTTCTTAAATAAAACTGCTTAAAATATAATAGACTAGAATAAAAAATAGATATTTATAAAAAAGATTTATAAAAAACTTTTATAGAATCTTTTATAAAAACTATAATATTATAATATAGATCTAATATATTTTATCTAGATATTCTATTTATCTGTTCTATCTATTTAATTTATTTAATTTATTTAATCTATTTAATCTATTTAATCTGCTCTATTCTAATAATTTAATTATTTATAATCTTCTTAACTATCTGTCTGTTTTTAATTTTATTAATAACTCTTTGAGTTATATTTTATTTATAAATCTAAGAATAATCTGATCCAGAAGAAATAATAAAATAAAAATAATATATTTATTCTTAGTATTCTAATTAGTAATTAATATATAATTTTTCTAGTATTTTATAATATAATTAAAATATACAGCTAAAACAGAATAGTAATTATATATTTTTATATATATTTTTTATTATAAAAATAATAATTTTATAAAAAGCTGAATTTTATTAATATAACTAGAATTTTCTTATTATTTCTAATAAATAATAATAAAGAAGATATTAATTTCTTTTTTAATTATATTTTTTTAATTTAAAAAGCTTCTTTTTATATATTTTTAGATAATAATAAAAATAGCCAGATTAATAACTATTTAATCTAAATATATCTTAATTATATTAAAGCTTAAAAAGATATAGCAGATAGATCTTAGTACTAAAAATAATTAAAATAATTAATTACCCGATTTTTAGCTATACTATAATCAAATATAAAAATTTTCTTAATCTGATTATAACCTGGCGGTTAGATATAAAAATTCTAATTAATCTGACCTGACCTGGCTGTTAGCCACTCTAGAATTATCTGCTAGATTAATTATTATTATAATAAATATTAAATTCTTTAAATAGAAATAGACAGCAAAAAAATAGATTAATAAATTAAATAAAAAAGACTTAAATCTCTATAAAATCTTTAATAATATTATAATTAAAATATTACTAGTTTAGTTACTTAATATTACTTTAATTATTTATATTAAGATTAATAAACTTATAAAGCTTCAGATTAAAAAAAGCAGTACTATTAAGTTAAATAATAAATAAAAAAAAAAGAAGTTTATTAAATATATAAGATTAATTTATATTAAGAAATTAATATATACAGCTAATCTTAAGTATTATAATAATTATATATAATCAGCTTAACTAAAGAAGATTATCTTATTTTTTATATATATTAATCTATAGATTATAATAATTAATTAGTAATTATAGATATTATCAGTCTATTATATTTTAATTAATAATAATTTAAAATATAATCTAGTTTCTTATTATATAATCAGGGCCCTGAAGATTAAAATTATCTTAATAAAAATAATTAATAAAATAGCTGCGAAATAAATATTAACTTTTAATTTATTAATATAAATAATAATAATTATTTATAAAATAATATATATTATAGCTATTCTGATAATTAATAATATTTTAATTAACATAAAGAGTATTTATATAAATAAGACTTATATCTTATAGATTAATAAGAATAAATAAATAATAATATTATAATTAATTATTTTTAATAATTAAGATATTATAGAAGAATAATTATAGTTAATAAAAATTACTTTATTTTTATAAATTAAACTTAAGAAAAATACTATATAAGAGCAGCTTCTAAAGATAATTAATAAGATCTAAAATTAAATATTAGATAAGAAAAAATATAAAGCAGATTTTAATTTATTAAATTAAAATAATTTAATAAAAGTCTGAGACTGCTGAATAAAGATTTTAATTTAAAAAAAAAAATATATATATATTAATTATAATAATTAAGCCAGCTATATAATTATTTTATATATTAAAAAAAATTTATTAAAAAAGAAAATAAGAAAGTATAATAATATAAAATATTTTATAATAAATTAATTAAGTAACTATTAAAAATATATATTAACTAAAATAAGAAAGATATATATATAAATATATAATAATATAAAGTTATTAAATAAATTAATTATAGAAAAAGATAAATATTAAGAACTAGTATTATTATTACTCTTTATTTAAAAAGATTTATTTATATTAAATATATATAATATATTAATAATATAGTTTATTAAATATAAAATTCTGACTTTTTCTAAAATTATTTTAAAATAAGTAAAATTAATATTATATATATAGAAAAAAATTAATTAATAATTAAAAAATCTATCTCTAATATTAATTATTAATATTATTATAAATTATATATTATTTTAATTAGTAAAAACAAAGTTCTTATTAAAGCCGAGTAATAATCTATTATAATTTTTAGAAAAGCTATAGATAATTTATTAATATATATAATTAAAAATAACTATTATTAAAATAAACTATCTAATATAAAAAATTAAGTTTATATTAAATTAATTATTAAATCTATAATAAAAAATATTTAGTAAAGCTAATATTATAAATAGTTATTAAACTATATTCTTAGTACTAAAGTATATTTATAAGATTATATTTAATATTATTATAAATTAATTTTATTATTTATATATAAGACAGGGCCTGACAGAAACTTCTGATATATATTATTAATTAAAGAATTTTATTATAAGAGATATCTCTAAATCCTAAGAGAAATCAGTCTTAATATAATTATTTATTATTATCTTTAAGTATTTTATAGACAATAATTAGTTAGGCACTGAGATTATTAAGAATATAATTAATTTTATATATTTTAAATATTTTTCTTAACTTATATAATTAAGATTAATATTAAATTTTATAAAAATAAAGTTTTTTATATTAACTATACAGATTTTTAAATATTAATATATATAATCAGAAACACAGCTATTAATAATTAAATTAGAAGCTATAAAAAATTAATTTATATCTATAGATAAAAAAACTCTTATAAGATTCTTATATATAATATTATTCTTAAAAATTTATATACCCAAACACGCCGACTTAATAAAAATTATAAAAAATATATTAAAATATAAAGAAAAGAGTATTACTAAATATTTAATTAATTTTAATTAGAATATAAAATAACAGCAAGTATTTAATATAATTAAGTAATATATTAAAATAATATAATTATTTAAAGATAACAGCAGAAAATAATATTATCTTAATATAAATATATCTAACTACAGACTAAGAGATATACTATTTTAAATTAATAATATATTAATTAGAATAAGAGTCTTATAATATATATTAAAATAAGAATATTTAATTATATATATATTTTTTATTCTATTATCTGCGGAATAATAATATTATATTATAAAAAAAAAGATTCTTATAATTATTAGATATCTCGAAGAGACAAGATAGCTAGTAAAAAGATTATATTATTTTATAATTATTTATATAAACTATTTTATAATATAGTTAGTTTTTACTGAAATATTAGATATAATAAATAAAATTATATACTAATATTATTAACTATAAAAATATAATATTAATATTATATATATTTCTGGCCGCTTGTAGATAGTAACTAATAAATTATTATAAATATTATATTAAAAGATTTATAAGAAATAATCAGAATTTATCTTCTTTATTTTTATTATAAAAATACAGAAGTAAACTAAGCAAGATAATATATAATTAAAAAAAATTAATTATTAAAAATTATTTAAATAATATAGTCAGATTATTAAATAACTATTAAGTAATATAATTAATAAAAACTTTGTAAAATAATTTAGATTTATTAATCTTAAGAAAAAAATATATTTAATTTATAAAAAAAAAATATAGAAATAGATTCAGTATATACTATTATATAAATTATTATCTATTTTATATAAATTATATAATTATTATAATTATTTTATAGTTAGAATTATTCTAGATTAAGTTATTAGCTGCTATTACTAATCAAGATAATATAATATTATATAAGAATATTATATCTTATATAATAAATATCAGTTAGCAGGATCAAAGATATTATATAATATATTATATTTAATAATTATACTTAGACTAATAAAGTTATAAATAATAAACTATATCAGACTAATTATTCTAATATTAGTTATAAATAATTAATATATTCTTATCGCAGCTGACTACTTTAATAAATATATAATTATAAAGATATTATTAGAGACTATAGCTTAGTAATTATTTAATTTTATTAAATAGAATATTATTAAAATATTTAAATAATTAGTTAGATTTTATATAAATAATAGAAGTTATTTTATTAAGACTAATTTTTATAATATAATTAAATATAAAAGAGTCAAGTATATAACAGCAGTAGTAATAATATTATAATTAATAAATTTTATAAAATAGATTATATAAATAATAATTAATTTACTATAGATAATAGTTCTAAAAAATAAAATTAGTATATTCTAGTAAAATAAGTTTCTTAATATAATAATATAATTAATTAATATAAAAGAGATATAATTAATTAGATTTATATTAATAAAGATTCTTCTAGAATATAAATTAAAATATTTAGATTTAATATTATTATAAGAACAGACTATATAAAATATTATTTATAAATAATAAAATAATCTTACAGATAATAATAATTAGTTAGTAATAATATAAATAATAAGATATAAATAATTAAATAAAGTAAGAGAGATCTTATAATAATATTATAAATAATAAGATATATCAGACTCTTTAAAAAAGATAATTATAGATAATCTAATACTTCTATAAAAAACTATAATTAATAAAAATAAAAAAAAAAATTAGAATTTTATTAGACAGGGCTATTCTTAATTAAAAAAATATTAAATTATTAATAATTTATTATTCTTAAAAATATTTTAATATAATTTAATATTAGAAAATATTATATTAATTATTTAAAGCTGTTTTATATAAAATTTTCTAATATTATAAAAAAAGCACAAGATCTTACAGCTAGAAAAAAATAATAATAATAAAAAATCTTATTCTATTAAAAAGAAAATTAATAAAAGAGAGATATAGCAACTATTAAAAAATTATTTTTAAAAAAATAAATATTAATAATAACTATTTATTAATTAGTATTTATTTATTTAATTATTTAATAACTATTTTTAATATATCTTATTTTTATTTTATATATTATTTTATCTTATTTTATTTTTTTATCTTACTTCTTATTCTTTATTTCTTACTTATTTTTCTTATTTTTTATTATTTTATATTATATTTCTTACTTTCTTTTTTACATATTTTATTATAGAAATCTATCTTTTCTTTTTATTAATAATATAGTAATTATAATCTTTGAATTATAAAAAGATAACTAGTATAAATATATCTTAAATATCTTCTCTAAAAGATTTAAGAATTTAGATAATAAAAAATATTATTTTATTTTATTAGATACTAATTCAGTTAATCTGATATTAATTAATTTAAAATTTAAAATAAAACTTAAGAAAAAAATAATATTATATTTATAATTATAGCTCTAAAAGAATATAATAAAATATTATTATTTAAAAATATAAATTTAGTTATTAAACTAACTTATAAAATAATAATTAAAAAGAATATAATTCTTATTAATAATAAACTTTCGCGGATTATTAACTTACTAATTAAATATAAAAAATTATATTATAATTATTTTATTAAGACTAAAAAGCTTTAAATTCACTACTATTATATTATTTTTATTAAAAATATAAAAAAAGATTTTAAGTTTTCTGTTTTCTTTTAAAATAAAATATTCTAATATAAATTATTAAAAATTATAATATTAATATTAGTTATATTCTAATATATTTATTAATAAAAACCGCGACCACAAGCAGAAGCAGAAGATTTATAAAAATAATTATATTTATAAAAAAAAATTTATAAAATTAAAGATCTATAAACTTAATAAAATCGATTATAAATAAATAATATTTACTATTTTTTAAAATTAAATTATTATAAACTTACTTAATTCTATAGCTAATAAATAAATTATTATAAATAATAAAATAATTAAACTTCAGACTCTAAAAAAAGTAGTTATTTATAAAAAAATAATTAAATAAAAAATTAAAATAAAATATATAAATAATTATTATAAAAAGATTTAGAATCTTATAGCTTAAGTTAATATTCTTAAGATTTAAATTAAAATTAAAAATTATAATCTTAATATTTAGTAAATAAATTATAAAAAACAGATTAGATTAATAAATAAGCAGTATAATAAATATATATAATTATTATAAAATAAATATTAAGCAGCTTTATAATAATTTATTAAATATTAATTTAAAAATAAATTAAAATTTAACTTTATACTTTACTCTGAATATTTATCTTATAATAATATTATAAAATTAATTAAAAAGAATTATAAAGAATATATTTATAAAATTATAAATAAATATATAGATCAGATAATTAAAATATATAATAATTATATAAAAAAATTTAATTATTTATAAATAAATTATTATAAGAAGATTACTAAGCAGGCAGATAAGTATATTAGATAATTAAAATAAATAAAAAAAAATATAATTAATTAATAAATATTTATTTAGATTAATTAAGAGCTGTTACTAATAATATCAGAATTATTATTAATAAAATTATAAAGATATATTTATTATTTATAATATTAATAACTTTATCAAATAAATCTAGTCAGTAAATTAAACAGTAACTATTAATATTATTATATAAAATATAATTAATAACTAAAGCAGAAGAGAATTATTGGGCTAGATAATAAAAAAAAAATTTTTTTTCAGAATAAGTAGTTATTATTTATAATTATTATAATATAAATAAATAATCTTATCTAAAGATCTTCTATTTAATTAATTAAATTAATTATTATTTATTAGTACTTTACTATTTATAAATAGCTTTATTAAATATTTTTTATTATATAACAAGAGCTGCTCGCCTGCAGCATATCATAGCGAACTAGCTATCATTACAGTTGACAAGTATAACAGTACCTACTTACTTTAGTTAGTAGGTACGGAGTACTCCGTACAGAGTACCTACTTCAGTACTACTAGATACCGTACAAAGTACCGGTATGTGCAGGTATAGCGCCTTGTAAGATTCCTGGGACATCCCTAACAACAAGTAGATACGGTAACAGGCCCTCGGGTATCGGCACGCGCCGGGCTATTTTGGTGGCGGGGAGACGGGAAGAACCTACCGATTATTGGCACCAGTTATGTGCACATAAGGTAGAGTAGGTAGAGTAATCATTTGGGATGAGAAACTGGACAACTCGACATATCATAATAATGAGCCCTGCCTACAGTGAGCAAGGGGGTGCCCAGGTACTCCGTATATTGATTGTATAGGAGAAACTCCCTACTACCTACCTGTATTCACCTGCCTACTATGTAGTTATGCCGCCTTTGCTCAGTGGCTCACTTCTTTTTTGAGTGTCCAGAGGACAGGTTCGGACTATTATAGTACCTGTACCTATAGTATCGAAATATGGATCAGCCAACCAGCCAGGATCAAAGCACCACTTCCTACGGAGTACTTCCTGCTACCTAGGTACTACTCTAGGTAGATAGATGGACTAAAAAAATAAAAAGCGATGGATGATGGATTGACAGTGGTGGGTACGAGGTACTTATATCTTACGGTATAGTATTGTATCGTATCACGAGTTTCAATAGGTAAAATAGGCAAAATAGGCCGTACGGAGTAGGTAACAGTTTCAATCGCTTAGTACTACTCCGTACGTGACCTATTAGATGTTGATTGGTCCCTTAGACTGCTAGAGAAGTAAACAATCGATAGCAGCCTGACCATCACGGTGCTTTGCGAAGAAGGGAGCTCAGCAGTGTTCCAGGACATGTGCACCTCTAGAACGGAGTACCTAGTAAGCAGTACTAGTAGTAGTACAAAGCAACTCCGCACCTTGTGCTAGACACTCCTAAACAGATAGATACCGAGGTTCTGTCGGAACTAGTGTGTGATCGGCGCCGATATACTGATTGGTGAGTACATAACTGCCTCCCGACTGTTGGAATGCTCCAGGGCCCCGTTCTTTCCCAGAGATCCTGACTGTATCCTGCCTACTCTTCGGATTGGATCTTCCTCCAGCCACCCTCTTCCAAGTTCCAACGCCAAAACCTCTACGGCCCCGCTTTGCAATGGCCGTAGCCGAAGACAAGCGGAAGTCCGTGCTGATCACAGGGTAAGTCTCTGAGATGTACAAGGATGTCTCCGCAACCTTCGCCAGCATAATATCCAACTATTTGATCCTAATAGGCCTATATTGACAGATGCTCTCCCGGCGGCATAGGAAACTCGCTTGCCCGCGAGTTTCATCGGCATGGCCTTCGCGTGTTCGCTACAGCCCGAGAGGCAGAGACGATTGAAGACTTGGCAGCACTTGGAGTCGAGACCTTGAGCCTAGTCGTAGATGACGAGGACAGCATCCGACAATGCTTTGCGGATGTGAAAGCAAAGCTCGGAGAGAAGGGACTGGACTACCTTGTCAATAATGCGTAAGTGGTCCCGCCCATCAAAGAGGCAGTATACGTTGACAAAAAGAAACAGGGGCCGAAGTAAGTACATGCAGAGTGATCATCGCAAATTCAGCAAGAGGGAAACTCTCCTGACATTTGTTAGACTATACCGTGCCGGCAATGGAGGTTGAGCTTCCCGAGGCACGCGCGACCTTTGAAACGAATTTCTTTGCCGTGATAGCCATGTGCAAAACCTTCCTTCCGCTTCTTATGGAGGCCAAGGGGACCATTGTGCAGATTGGGTCTATCGCCGGGGTGAGTTCGGCCAGCGATAATCTTGGGTGGGCCGCATGTGCTGATGCTTGCCCAGATAATCCCCTACGTATTCGGGTCCGTGTACAACGCCTCCAAAGCGGCCCTGCACTCATTCAGCGACTCCTTACGCGTGGAGCTTGCGCCGTTTGGGTATGAAATCGCACTTCCCCTTCCCATGTCAGGTAGCTGATACCAAGTGCTCTAGTGTGAATGTGACAACTGTGGTGACGGGGGGAGTGCAATCTCGGATCGCTCGTGTCCAACGCACATTGGCACCCGGGTCGATCTATGCTCCGATTGAGGACGAGTACGATCGGCGCGTGACCCATAGTCAGGATGGCGCGATGCCACACGCTTCATACGCCCGGAGTGTTGTCAGGCAGGTTTTGTACGGATCCGCACCATGGCGTTGGATTTGGCCATGGGCGCAAGGGCGGAAACACTGGATCTGGGAAGGTAACAAAAGCTGGGTGATTTGGTTCCTGGTAGGAGGATGGGCGTGGAATGGCTTGTTTCAGAGTGTTATGGTACGGATGTTCCAACTTGACAGGCTGAGAAATTCTGCTGGGTGATGCCGTTCATGTCTTGCTGCATTGATGCCCTCGGAGGTTACTATTCCATGACATTTGCTGTATCCAATCTGGCGAACCACAAGTAGGAGTTCTAAAGCAACGGAGCACGAGTAGTACCGGCGCCGTTCCGTGATATTCCCGTGCTGCTGAATCATCCCGAGACGCACGCTGGTTGGTCCGTCAGGTGACCGACTCCCGATGGCTACCGCCCGTTCGTTCTCTCAAGGCAATATCATCGCCGCGAAAAAGAAAGCTGTTCTCCCATCAACACCCAATATTTCCCTCCCTCTCCCGCATTACCTCACCTTGGAGGATACCCCCTGCCCTTGTCACCCCTCGCCTCCTGACGCGCCTCTCGTGATCCATCTCCTCTCCTCTATCCCAAACTGAGATTTCAACATGTTCAAGCTTGCCCGCAGCAGACCGGTTACGGCAGCTTTGAGGGCTGCGACGGTAAGATTCCCCAGGCTTTGATGTCCAGCGCGACGCCTTATCTAAGGCCCCCCCTTCCACCTCGCAACATCCTCATTCCAGAGCTTACTTGCTGATATACTGCTCACCCGTAGGAGACCTCCGTTCAGTCCCGCCTGGCTCAGCAGCAGAGAAACCTGTCGATTCACGAATACCTGTCCGCGAATCTCCTCAAATCGGTGCGTCGGGCACCCAGGGTCTTGTTATAATCTCGCCTTGCAGGTTTCACTGATAGAGGTCTACAGTATGGCGTGGGAATGCCTAAGGGTGAGGTCGCTCGCTCGGCGGAGGAAGCTGAGGCCGTTGCTAAGTCCCTCGGTACGTTTTGATCCGACATCCCCATCTGCGGTTGCACCCACTAAGATGCGACCGAAATATTAGGCAACGACGACATGGTCATCAAGGCCCAGGTCCTTGCTGGCGGTCGTGGTAAGGGTTCCTTCGACAATGGTCTCAAGGGTGGTGTGCGTGTGATCTACTCGTGAGTGTGACCCGTGTTGTTCCGGTCATTCGCCCACGCTGATAAATACAAATTTTCAGCCCTACCGAGGCCAAGATGTTTGCTGGTCAGATGATCGGACAAAAGCTCATCACCAAGCAAACTGGTGCTGGTGGCCGTCTTTGCAATTCCGTGTATATTTGCGAGCGCAAGTTTGCTCGTCGCGAGTTCTACCTGGCTGTTCTCATGGACCGCCAGACTCAGGGTCCCGTCATCGTTGCCTCGTCTCAAGGTGGTATGGACATTGAGGCCGTTGCTAAAGAGAGCCCTGACGCTATCATCACCACTCCCATCGATATCAATGTTGGAGTCACCGATGCGATTGCCACGAAGATCGCTACCGAGCTCGGCTTCTCCGAGCAGTGCATCGAGGAGGCCAGGGACACCATCCAGAAGCTCTACAAGGTCTTCATGGAGAGGGATGCGACTCAGATCGAGATCAACCCTCTGTCAGAGACTTCCGACCACAAGGTCATGGCCATGGATGCCAAATTGGCCTTCGACGACAATGCCGACTTCAGACAGAAGGAGGTGTTCTCCTGGAGAGACACCACCCAGGAAGATGCTGATGAGGTCAAGGCTGCTACGTGAGACTCACCTTCTGGATTGTGGACAGTTCGAAGAATCGGCGCTCTAATACACGATGCAGGCACGGATTGAACTTCATTAAGCTTGATGGTGACATTGGATGCTTGGGTACGGATCCCCAGGAAACGATATCGTTCTTGGCTTCCCCTCCTGCTAACCGTATTTGTAGTCAACGGTGCCGGTCTTGCCATGGCTACCATGGACATCATTAAGCTTAACGGTGGTGCTCCCGCCAACTTCCTTGATGTCGGTGGTGGTGCCACCCCCGCCGCTATCAAGTCCGCCTTCGAGCTTATCACCAGTGACCCCAAGGTCACGGCCATCTTCGTCAACATCTTCGGTGGCATTGTCCGCTGCGATGCCATCGCCCAAGGGTTGATCAACGTTGTGCAGGAGATGGGCCTGCGCACCCCTATCGTGGCGCGTCTGCAGGGTACCAACATGGAACAGGCTCACAAGTTGGTATGCTATTAACCTAATTCTGGCACGTATCGCACAAAAAGAACATGACGAGCTGACATGAGTCTGTATAGATCAACGAGTCTGGCCTCAAGATCTTCTCTATTGAGGATCTCCAGAGTGCTGCTGAGAAGTCCGTTCAGTTCTCCAAGGTCGTCAAGATGGCGCGTGAGATTGATGTTGGTGTTGAATTCACTCTCGGTATCTAAATTCTGAGTTGGATCTCTATGTATGCTGCTTCATTATCTCTTGTACTCTCTCACGCCCCCACTCCCTCACCCCTGTTCATAATTCCCATGACTGGGATACAACAAGATTTTTCTTGATGATGCAACGAGATGGGATGTGATAGGCCCATGATGGTCACTGGTCTTGCCTAGGGTACAATGCTAATGCACTCCTACTGCCCAGAGCATGATCGGTCACGGTGGTGCTTGAACGAATTGTTATAATGGTAGAATGAGATGGATCTGGTCGAGAGTAAGAAAGGGATTCGTATAGAGAGCATTGATGGTCCTGTATATCGTCCATTTTTTAGTTCACTTTTCTTTGTTAATGTATTCTTTATCCTTGGTGTTAGAAACGAGGGGCTCAGTGATAGAATCTTCTGGCAGACTCCAATATGCCTGTGTAGCAGAATCTAAAATTGAATCACCCAAGATTGATGGTCTTCAAGTGGTTGCGGTCGGAACTGCAGTCTCGGAAATGGCCGTGTCTCCAAACCCCCACACTTTCACATCGTTTTCATTGATCATCAAGACAAACTCCCGGTCACCCCGGAGAGCGAAGCGAGTGGCATACGAGTAAACTCTAGTCGTGGCTTCTCTAGGTAACCCAGGATCCATGGCTGCGGCCGGGCGATGAGAGATGGGAGATGCTGGCTCAGAAATCCAAATGACTGGCTTGCCCCTATCGTTTTTTACATAGTACAGGAGGCCCCGATCCACAGCGGCCATGCACAAGGGATGATATGGCGTGTCCTTGGGGCTTAGCCCGTGCAAACACATCTCATCAGTCTTATGGTTGTAGGTGGCCACAACGACATAGCTAGGGTTGGTTGATGCCACACCGGATACGGGTGGTTCGCAGGAGAAGACCGCCAGTCGGCCACTGGCGTCGTTTGATATATTGTGTAGCGTCAAAACGCGCCAATCAAACTCTGCAAGGACCGGCAGTTGTAATATATAGGATAAAAGGCTGTCAACGGGTCCATGGTTTTCGAGGCTATGCTTTACGACGCGTAGCCTCTCATTATGGCACAGTTGACCCCGGCCTTGAACGATATTGTTTCTTTCGAGATGGAGGGTGCTCAGGCTGTTGGTGGCTGATTGTAGGCCGATGAGGACCAGGTTAGGTGCGACCCCGATATTGCGTGCCACCCGAGAGTCCATGTCCCAGTAAATGATATATTCATCTCCGGCGATTGAGGGGTAGGTAAACCCCAGGGCAACCTTCATACCACGGGCAACAAAAGCCCGAAAATGAAGGGCTGGGATGCGGAATGACGCATGGTCTCCCGTTTCAAGGTTCCAGGCATGGCAGTATCTAGATACAGATGAGCTATACGTCCGTTCAAGGGCATATTGGGGGCAGACAACGCCATTTTGGGTTTCGGCCTCAGTTTATGATACTTACGCACGCACACTGATTGCTACGACCATGGACTCAGAAAGACGTACATCCCTGAGGGAATCTCGGTTCTCGGTGCAGAAACGCCGGACTTTGCGCTTGCGGAGGTCATGTACGACGATGTGGGTGTTGTTCTCCAGCCAGGCATAGTTCCCATTGGCGTAATCCAGACAGTCGAAGTTTGAGTCATGGGGCGGGGGAAGATCTCTATCCAGGATCTTACAGACGGGCAGGCCGCGCTCCAGGCGTAACCTCTGTTTGGCATAGTGAATGAACTGGTCTGCTGCGACATGTATGCCTACACACCCGGTGTACTGCTGGTATGCTGTTCCACGGACCAGGTCCGATGACAGTAACCGATGCCACTTTCTGGAGACCTGGAAAGGCGTGGCTGATATCAGTCTTGTCATGCCGCCGATGGCGCATGCCCATTAGGTAGGTTGCTTACCCTTTGGAGTACGTGGAGCTCGGCGAGGCCGAGGTGCTGGGCGATCTGAACTGCAACCTCCGGCGGAGATTCGCCCAAGATATCCCTTTGAAAGGACCGCTGGTTGATGCGCACTTGCGCATCACGCCATTCGTGGGGGCTCAGCTGGTCGAGGATCTGGTGGCATCTGTTTTCGTACCGAATGAGCTGAATGGCCAATATCGGAGGAAGGAAGCAGGATGATGGCTGGGCGCCTACGCAGCAAGTCGAGCTGAAGTTGAGGGGAGCAGGGAGAACAGGGAGATGATTTGTTGGATGGTCGAAGAATCTGATAAATCCATGGCGGAGTGGAAGTCTGGTTTTGGAGGGGGGTAGGGAGAGGGGAGAGAGTGGGGAGGGGGGAGAGCAGAGGAGGAGATCTCTCTCTCTCTCTCTTTATCTATGCAGGGCCCGGAAGCACGCGCCTTTGGAGGGAAGGAGCAACCCAACATCATCCACCGCTACTAAGCACTATATACATAGGTGGTAGTAAGTACGGAGTACCCTTGTGATGATCTCAATAGGACACATAAAGGTATCGACGACCTACAAGGTTCCATCTAGTATAACTTATAGCTTCTAGCTTATATACCACACACACAGTAGATATCGCTATAGTATTCTGCACCTACCTACTCCGTAGAAGTCGCCGTAGTACTTACTACCTAGGTATGAATCTAAATTATGGATGCATCTGGGATGGATCTACAGAACCAGCAGCGATCGGAAGGCGAACAGAACAACCCAAGGATCCAGAAAGAAAAGAAAAAAAAAAGAGAGAGAGAGAACGAAAGAAACAGGTTCGGGACTGACCAATAATCGAGATGCTCACGAAGCTTCGGGAGGCGGGTTGTTGATCCTCAGTTCGTCCGGCCCAGACTCTCAAGCTTGTCTCGCCTTCGATTGATTCCATTCATCCACCCACCCATCCACCCATCCACCCGTTCAGCTCCCTATCCTGCTCTTCTTCTTTTTCGCTCCTCTTCCCCATCATTCTCACGTTCCTCCTCTCTTCTCTTTCTTCTCTTCCTCCTTCTTCCCCCTCCCCCTTTCTAAACCCCGGTCGAGATCCACATACATATCCACATTGGGGGGTCCTGCTACTCAGGGAACTGGTTGTTCCCATCGCCACTCTTCTTATCTACTTCCCTCTTCTTTTCACACAAATTGATCTTATACTTCTCTATCGGATTGATATTTCCTTGATTCATTCTTTCTTTCTTCTTAACTTCTCCCTGTACCTTTTTTATATAATAATTTTTTTTTTGATTATTATTCTTCCTCATCCATCTACTACTTGATCATCATTACCTTCCTCCTCCCTATTTGTCACCTCCCCCTTTTCCCTTTCCCTTCTTCTTTTTCTTTTTCTTTTTCAGATGGAGGGGCCTTGACTGTATCTTGGAAAACCAGAGTTGAAAAGGGAAAAGAACAAGAAGCAGAAGCAGCAGCAGAAGCAGCAGAAACAACAGAAGCAGAAGAAGACCGACCGACCGACCGACCGACCGACCGATCGACCGACCGACGCAATTTCCGCCTGCTCTCCTGCGGCTCCTCCTCGGCTGCCGTCAACCTTTTCTCCTCCCCTGTTCCGCCGCGCGAGATGAGTGGTCTCGCCGATCCCCCCTCTAGGAATCTCCTCATCCCTGGTGGTGCTATCGATGCGCCGGGCAAGACCCGAAAGATTCCTGTCCTTGCCTCCTCCGTTCCAGCTTCCACCCAGTCCGCCGGTGATCCCATGGAGGTCACTCCTCCTGCCTCGGGCGCTGCGCCCCCCGTCCATAGCAGCCCCGATAGCGATCGACTGGGCGCAAACATCACCACTGCCACCTCCAATGGCTCTGCTGAACCTGCGACTGTGAACCACCATGTCACCCCCATTCAGGCCATCGGAGCTGCCGCCGCAGCTCAACAGCCCAAGGTCGTCCAGACCGCTTTCATTCATAAGCTCTACAAGTACGTCGGCGGACTGCCAACGATTTTTACATCCCCCTTCCCCTATCGCGATTGTAGTCGCTGATAACGCTGCGCAGTATGCTGGAAGATCCTGGTATCCAACATCTCATCTCGTGGTCGAGTACGAACGACAGCTTTGTCATGTCCCCCACGTCCGAATTCTCTAAAGTCCTCGCGTTAGTTTCCCCTCCTATCTCGGCCTATCGCAATCGTCAGTCCAGTCCGGTTGCTAACGAGTCAACCAGCCAATACTTCAAGCACACCAACATCTCGTCCTTTGTCAGACAGCTGAATATGTACGGGTTTCATAAAGGTATGCTGGTTGATACAGCAGATGCATTGCCCGCACCGTTATTGATGTACCATGGACACCAGTGAGCGACGTATTTCATACCGGTTCTCCCGATTCCGCGTTGTGGGAGTTCAAACACGGCAATGGCAATTTTAAACGGGGTGACCTCGTCGGATTACGCGAAATTAAGCGGCGTGCATCCCGTCATGCCTTGATTCATCGCGATTCGTTCCCAGGCCACAAGACCGCTACTTCCCAGCCTGGCACCCCAGCTGAGCCTGTACCAGATGCCACCGAGGCGCGCTTGATGAACCTGGAACACTCCATGTACGACATGCACGCCCGTCTAAGTCGCGCCGAAGAAGGGAATGTGACGCTTAATGCGAGGTGCCAGGCAATGACCGAGAGTTTGACCAGATGCCATCACGTAAGTTAGGGGACTCAGATCAGCGTGCGATATGCATATAGGGCGATCACGCTGACCCGCACTGTGACTCAGTGGACTCTCTCGATTTCACGGGCTCTGAGAAGCATGATTCCAGATCGCGAGAGCCTTTTGTACCGAGATGGTGAGTTTTTCGGTTAAACACTCCGGTACTCAAACCCTAACTATGAACAGTGGCCAGCATGCAGGCCGAACTGGAAAAGCATCTTGATGCTGTTCGAGCCCTGGAGCATCCTCCAGACCCGTATCTGGCCGTCCGACAACCTTTCGTCGCCAATATAGCTGTTGATGCAGGCCCGCCACTGTCTCCGCGCCAGATACCCCAAGAAGACAGCCGTCGCCCATCGGTGATGGATCCATCGAGGCCCAACATGATTCGACCGCCCGTACCCCCCCATCTAGCTGTCTCACCTCGTCGTTATGGCTCCATTGGTACCGGAAACTCTTCCCCCAGCTATAGCCGCCCGCAAGTCCCGTCCGTCATCACGCCGCAACATCCCATGCCCCATCCTCTGTCGTCCGTGTCCTCTCCACCAGGGCCAAACCTCGCCCGTCGACACACTTCGGCAGACATCAGACAGCACGGCTGGCCGCCACCGGGAGTATCCCCTTTTCCAACTTCCCATGGGCCGGCGAGTCCTTGGTCCCCGTCACGACATCGGACTCCGACGTCGAGCGAACAGCAGGTCCGGGACGTACTGGCCCAGTATGACATGGGCGCGCCACGACGTCTTCAGGGAACCTCTCGACACGCCACTCCACCTCTACACCTTGATCAATCCGTCGCCACCGATAACGGTTGGCCTCTAGGGCCCAGGTTTCCTCGTCACGAATCATCCTTGCCTGCAACACGACGTTCTAGCATGGCAAGCAATGTCCATTCCCTTCTTAACCCAGCCGACACTGCGGAACGACCAGATGAAGACCAACACGCCATGGCCGACGACAGAAAAAGAAAGCGGTTGGAATAGACCCCGAGGACGCAACTGACCGTTTTGCTCACGGAGGAATCTCATGAGAGAGTTGGGGTGGTGGGGATTTATGACATCGTCCTTCCTCCGGGCCTGAGGCCATCAGTACATTGTTCCTAGGGGTGCATGTTTTCATCGGGGGAGGGGGGGGGGGAGAGGTAAGAGAAACATGAAAAGGAAAAGCGAATTGAAATGTAAAAAGCGCATCCTCCCTTACTCTTCCTTTCTGGACCGGTACTGCATCATCTGGAGTATTGCCCATTTATAATTTCTATGTTTATCTTCTTTTGGGTGGGGTCATCTACTGTACAATTGATACAACATCCGTGGGTTTCAGTAACCCGAGCTTCCTGGCATGGTTTGGATGGAACTAATTTTTTTTTCTCAGGCAACATGGATGCCGGGGTGTACTCGATGTGGCTTCAGTCGCATCAGACACCGGGGCTGCCTAGCCCCGTGTGCTCCTTGTTGCAGAATTTTCAATGATGGGGCGGCCTTGCACAGACCAGCGCTCCAAGGCCTAGCCACTGCATATGTTATTATATTATATACCCCGGGTTGGGCGGTGCACAGTATTACTGGGGTATAGTAATTTAGAATGGCGAATCCAAAATGATATCCTACTGCAAGGCTAGATCATAGTCTTTCAGACTTCCTCATTGCCAGTCTTATTTAAACGGTACCAAGCGGATATGTTGGTGTTTTTATGATTTTGAACTGCGTGCAAAATTGTACCATCCATCGAGCCCTTCTCAATGATCCTGGATGATACCATCTCATCTCTTCTTTCTTTTTTTCGACCGCTCGGCCAATATTTCATCTAAATAGCTCGTGGCTTTCTTTCTACCCCTCGACGGTTGTATTAACGGCCCCGTTTGCTTGTTGGGTTTATCGATCTCGTCGCCATCGTCATCATCGCCACTGATTTGTTTCGTCTTGCTATTTTGATCATTAGATGGCTCCGAGACCGGCCGCACTCGATGTTCAGCCTTCCGCTTCTTGGAGGAGATAGCATTTTTCTTTCCTATCAATGCTGTCCGCCCTTCTTCTTCGTCATCTTCGTCTTCCACGTCTTTTGTGGTGCTGGACGAAGCGCCGCTCACCGGAAGTCGACTCACGGCGCCAGCGCCAGCAGGCGTGTTTCCCTTTGCGGTCATAACCTTTTTATAGTTCTTTCCGAGGAGCTGCCTTCGTAATTTATCATTTGAGTCTAATTCGGTCCGGTTCCAGCTCCCATCCGCGGCTTTAGTGGGGAGAGGCGCTCCGACTCCTAGACTAGATTGCGCCGAGTTAGCACGGCCCATGATATGGCAGGCAGGTCTTCTTCTCCCTTCCGCAAACTCAAGCACTCACGTCTCAGGGACAGCTGTGAAAATCTCATCTTCTTCCCGTTGCAGCTCCTCTTCGGATTTAATGTTGGCTTGGTCTTCCGTCGTTGCCGGGGGGAGCCATGATGCGACGAGCCGCTGACTCCGGGCCAGTGCCACGTTTGCCTTGTTGAGAATGATGTCTGTCTCCGCCTTGGACGTTGCCATTGTGATTTGGCGTCCGATTGATTGCCTGGGATTGTTTCGTGCGGGCAAGAGACGAGGGAACTTTTTGCGATAGCAAGGCGGAACAGAGTGGCAGAGCGTATCGAGCCCGGGTATATTCCGTACCGCTTGCCTTATCGGCTTGTCGCATTCTCATTTACCCACCCCCACCTTCGAGGAACGAACCGAACCCCGGCATATCTTCAAGTCCCCGACCAAATCGCCCGATATATATATCCTACACCTAATGGTCTATCTATCCTTCTATGTACAAACAGGGTCCACGGTCACCGCCACCAACTGATTCTACCGAGCTTGTGCGACACGGCGTAGTCGTAAATAATAAAATTGAAGCGGTTCCTCATGTGTGGCCCTCCTCCTGATGTCTTTGCTTCAACTTCTTTTCTGTCTTCATGAATTCCCGGATCCCAACGGGTATATTGGCGAACAAATCTTCGCTCGAATCCGGTGGCGACCAATTCGTCTCACTGCCACCACCGTCGTCCTCCATGCTTCTGCTGGCTGTAGCGACTTCAGCCCTCGGGGTGTGCCGCAGATCCGTAGCGTGACTTTGCGTGACAGGCTTTGTTTTCGCCTGGTCCAGTCTTGCAGCCCACTCCTCAAGCTCGTCACGGTAGTCATCCCATACACAGTGGACACAGCCACTCATGCAGCAATTGTCGGGCTCCTCCGGCCGCGGCGGGATCGCGACTCCATTTATAGTCTTCCATACCGCGTCTGGCGTTGAGCCGGGGTTGTAACGAGACGTGCGGCCAGGACCTGCCAGTCGAGTACCAAAGACGATCGACATTTTGTCCTGCGGTGTTTGCGGCTCGGGCGGCGCCGGTTGTGTGGGCTGTTCGGGCTGGTGCGTAGGTTTCACTGGATCCCCGTAGGGAGAGCGAGTGGAGAGAATGTCGTGGTAATAGCCTGAGAGCGGATGCGCTTGAGGGGCTCTTGAGTCGGCTCCTCCGGCGTTTTCATCGTGGAGAGTGGCATACTCATGAGCGTGGGTGCGGCGTGCATGCGGGGAGATGAGCTGTGGTCGGACTAACAGCGATGGACTCGGTACGCGAAAGTTGAGTGAATGGCAGAGCCATCTTCGAAAAAGGAGAGAGGGGCGGATCGCCATGCAAGGACGCTCCATGGTGGTGGTGGTGGAGATGTCGAGCAGCAGGGCAGGGATGAATGAAACCCGCGGCGGTTATGTCATACTACTACTAGTAGTTACTGCCCGCCCCCATGGCAAACAATGCAAACCGCCCGAGATGGATGTTGTTGATCGCGGCTGGCCAACCCGGAGGCTTCTTCGTCTCCGTGCTCCTCTCCTCGTCGTCCTCGTCCTCTCTCCGGAGGTTCTGGCTTTCCAGAGCACGGTTCACCTGCTCTCTTCCTCACCTTTGCACCCACGGAAAGCCCGGCAGTCCGACGGGGATTGCTGTCGACGAGTTGCAAATGAACCCCCCGCCTCCTCTTCGAGATGGGCCCCAACAGCACACCATCAAGCGTGTGTCGTACCAAGCCCCAACAAGACCAAGCTTAGCTAGATCCCATCCCGTGATCCTCGAGCGAAGTGCTGGCGGATCTCCCGGGAAAATACCGCGGAAAGTGAAACAGGCCGGAACGAGGGCACTGGGACTACGAGACAGGAAGGCTCTCAGGCCATCATTGACCTCTGCCGCCAGTCCTCTAGGTCCTCTCAAGCGAAATAAGCAATCACCGGCATCCTCCCTTTCAGGCCGCCGGTCCAGCGGACTGGGGGCTTTTGCTGCACCCCCTCGACGGGTCTCGACAAGGATAACCGCCTCGGACCTAATATTTCGATCCCCAGTTGCGACTCAAGAAAGTATAGCGGAAGCCACCCCGATCGACACGCCAGAAAACCAACTGGCATCTGAGTTGGATAGTGCAACTGCGGAGGTGGATCTGAGCGGCGATCTCAATGAGCCGTCTTTCCAACAAATACTCGATGAGCCGGATCTTCCTCCAACACCGACTCAACTAGGCCTGGAAAGGCCTCCCGGCCGACCGAAGGGGCTCTTGAGCAGCAGCCCTAGCTCACAACAAGGGACATGGGGGAGACGAAACACAGAAGGTCCGGATCAAACTCCGTCCAAGCTTAGGAGTGTCGACCACGGCGGGTCAGAAGAATCGGCACAGTCAGGGCTTGCGCTGGATCGGGCGTCCTTTCCGGCTCCCACCTTAAAGAAGCGCAAGTTGAGAGGCGCGCTTCTTTCTGAATTGCAGCAGTTGAAGAAGGACGTTGCGGAACTGGAGACATGGTCAAAAAATCTCGGCCAAGATGATCTCGACAGCAGCAGCAACAAAAACAATAAAAGCGATAATAACAGTGATCCTGATCTGACCAAACTTACGTAGGGTCTCCCAAATTTCGTGACAATAATAGCTACTGACCTGTCGATAGTGCTTTGTTGGCAACAGTTTATCCTATCCAACCGGCCCAGACAACGTATCATTCAAATGATGCGTCAATATCGTCACTAATATCTTCCTTACTCCCTTTCGCCGTCAAAAGTCCCCCACAACATCCACCAGAAACCCCCTTGATAAACCCGTTTGCACTTCAAGAGCATGCACAGACAGAACAATATTTGACAGCTTTGGCTCCATTGAACCTTGCCGCATCTTCACCTTCCATTTCTACATCAGCGCCTGACCTCGTGGATAGACATACCCTCAAATTTTCCGCCCCACCTCCATTCCCTTCCATCCGCTACAAAATCTCAGTGACGTACGATGTTGACCCGGGAATACAAAGCTTAGTCTCATTATCGGTGCTATCGCCGGCGGAAGGTTCAGACGCAAGGATACCGGAGTATCTATGGCGGTGGATAGACTCCCGGCTTGCGAACCCGCTACTGAGACTGGATGTCTCGGGGCTTTGTTGGGGCATCAATCGCTACTGGGAGGCTTTAGTATCGCGGGCTGAGTTGTGGTCCCACATGGAAAAGCAACATGCGGCGGTGATCTCTGGCCATTCGCAGTGGAATAACAATGCCAAGCCCTTCAAGACATCAGACCTACGACACATACTACCACATATCGAGCGCACTTCAATGCTTTTCGAATCCAAAAGAGGTTCAGTAAAACTACTTCTGTCTTGCGAACTGATCATGGACGAATGGACATGTGAACCTGAACTGGCAGCGGGGATTAGTGTGTCGGTGTTGCCTGGATCTGACGGCGACTCCGGGCACAAGGTCGAACAAGAGTCCAAGAGACTGTTTCAAGCGATGCTGGAGGAGAGCAAGCGTAATGACACAGGAAGCAGTCGTAGCGATTCCTATGCCGATGTGGTAATTCAGGCTACGGAATGTACTTTGGGCGCATTGTTTGGTGTTGGCGTTGATGTTGAGCAATGAGTCTCGATCCAGTGAGTGCTTTTGCGCTGGTGATGGGTCACATGAACTCATGTTATGGCCACGGCGTTTTTCGAGTACGGAGGCAGCAGGGTTTGCCGGACGCCATTAGTCCACAGGATCTTTTTCCAACTTCTCATTTTACCACGTCTTGTTCGTTTTCCCGACAACAGTCTTGGATATGGATATCGAATTTTTGGAATAAGCGATGACTTGCACTGTTTGAACACACATACATAGTTTATACGATTGAATGGAATAATCATAAACGTCCAGATTGTTGTTGTTCCTGATAGACTGATAAGTGTGGACTGACCCACCAAGCAATCCAGATGGTGATGTTCGTACTTTATGAAAGATACTGGATGTGCAAAGTTCTACTTGGAGCGAAGTACTGAAGCGCAAGGGCTAAATCAAGACGTCTTCATTGATTGATCATCACATTTACATGCAAGCTTGCCTAATGCCCATGCATGCTCCAGGCCTATCGAGCAATGTGTTCGATAGCCGTGTCTCGGACGGAAGGGCTGGCCAGTTCAACGCGGACGTAAACAAGGGAGATTGGCGAGTGACTACGACAGGATGCGCGGCGCTCACACGGAGGCAAGTTAGGTCCACACAAACGCTGCCACCTTCACGACACACCAATTGCGACAAGGAACGGCATAGCGCCGCCCAAGGAACAGAACGAACACAGGGGACGAACGAATCACTAATCTGGCGCAGAGGACCTAGTAGGATAGGCTGGGGCATGAAATTTGGGACATTTGCATTTCGAGGGGTTCGGAGCTTTTTATGTTAAGGACAAAGGTGAAAACGGAAATAGAGGAGCGACGCCATGCCACAGTGTACTAATCACCGACTTGAAAATTGACCCGATCATCATTAGCTGTGAATCAAATTTATTTCTTGGCGGCAGTCTCCTCATCAGCCTTGGCCTTAGCACGCTTCTCCCGGACACCCTTGTAGCGGGCCTCGCTACGGGCCTCACGCAGCCGGCGGTAAGCGGCCTCCTCACCCTTGGGGAGGTCGTCACGCTTGACCTCGGTAACAGCCTCCTCGGCGGAGACGTTCTTGATGGGGAGGGTGGCACCGACACGGGTGACAAAGCCCTCGGACTTGCCCTCAGCAAAGGCAGCCTTGGCGGCGGCAACCTCCTCGGCGGACGAGTCAAGCTTCTTGAACTGACCGCTCTTGCGGGGGAAGAGGATCAGGCGAGCCTTGTAGTCCTGGAGACGGGCGACATTGGCGACGAGCGACTCCTTGGAGTAGTTGACACGACGGTGGTCGACGGCGATACCAACGGTGCGAGCGAGCTTCTTGGGGATACCAGCTTCCTAAAAGGTGCGAAAGAATTTCTCCTGTAAGCCTCCATCCATCTTCGTGTACCCAGTCGCAGAGGGCAATTCCGATTTTTCAAATCATCAGGACGGATTTACCTTCAGCTCAGCAAGGGTGAAACCACGGCCAGCACGGACACGGCGGTTGTACTTGACGGTAGGGCAGCGCACAACGGGGCGCAGCTGGTCAACCGGACGAGGAGCAACGGCGGCAGCCTTAGCGAGACGGGCCTCACGACGGCGGTGCTTGCGGCCAGGCTATTGAATCGCAGGAAAAAAAAACTAGGTCAGTCCACCGCAACATGAAGAAAAAATTTTCGCCCTCTTCCAGTTCGAGTCGTTCGTCATGGGAATCGGGTAAGGGTTTTTCGAGGGCGTACCTGGTCGAAGTGCACGCGGACACGACGCTGCCAGTCCTTGTGGAAGTCTGAAATCAAAAACCCGTCAGTCCATTGAATTCCCTGCGATTGTCCGTCTCCCAGATACCACTGCAGCCTTTTATCGTGCGGGTTCACTCACGCTGGTTGAGAATCTGGTTGTTGTGCTTGATCGCCTATATCCCCCAACAGGTCTCTGGTCAGCATACGGGGTCGAATTTCGTCGAAAGCAGGGCCGAATCATCGCATGATGCAGCTGGCGATGATATCGGGCCTTCATGGGGGGGGGGGCATAACGCACCATTGTGACGGATGGGGATCAAGGCCGGGAGATTGTCGTCGTCGTCGTGGGTGGTTGCTGGTCGTATCTCAAAACTCCTCGTCTCAGTATTAGGTGGAACTTTTTTTGGTGTGGCCAACCCGCGCAGAGCCGCATTCGCCTCGCTTAGCGAGCCCTACCCTGCTTACCTGTTCCGGAAGGTGTCTTCTTGCCTTCCCTCCCCCGGCTTTTCTCTGGGTGGTTCGTACAGCATCGATACGTTGGACTGTATTTTATTTTTACCGTCCAAGAAGAAAGCATCACTGGTACATCATGGTACTGGTGATGCATTATCCTCATAAGACAGATATCGGGGGGTCTGATTATTATGTACCTTTGAAAGTGTGTCTTTGTAAGTACTGAACGATGGAACCATAGTACTTCGTACCTCCCATTACAACCTTACATCAGTACCTAGTCTCAAAAATTAACCGCGTATGGACTAACTACTATTATTACCACCGTGGACCTACTACTATCCAAGGTACCTATATACCAGTGGTAGATAGCTACTATCTAACTACTACATATACCTACGGAATACTACTAGGTACCACCTAGGTACTTCCACCCAATTAAGGCGAGACACTTCAGATGGAGCCCTGTTAGGCTGTTACACCGGTTACTCCTCCGTACTCCGTACTGCCCGTTAGATCTCCCAAGTCCTTGGCACTTCGGTAGATGATGATAGGCACCACTGGCTATACTACCTCCGTAGGAAGCTGGACTGCATCATAACGGGCAGTAACACTGAACATACGAAGAATCACATCGTGCCGTCACGGCAGAGCCCGAATATTTGAAAGTCATCTATCGATCACTGCTTGATACAATCCCTGCGAAAAGACCCAAACCAAACCCCTTAGAAAAACACCGCTTCACCCATCAGTCTTTACATAACATCATCAGTCATCACGTCTCCCCGAAGGGAAACGGGGGTTTGAGAGAGGAAGAGTACAAGGGTATAAAGTCAACTCGCATCTGGCGTAAGACAGGATGTAAAGCCGGCCTTCAGAAACAAGACAGCTTCAACAGCCCAATCTCATCGAGTAACAGGTGCAACGATAGTACATGCACCGATGGTACGTGTAGTAGTGCACGGGTCAGGCTTATTTATTCCATGTGTCAATACCGAGACCCACTCTTTCCTCCGCTTTCGATTTCTTCGAGGTCGCACCATCAAAACTCGCCTTGCGTTTAAGATTAGTTGGCGGCCGCTCAACCCCGGCCTTCTTCACCTGACCAAACAGTTTCGTTTGCAAGAGAGTGCTGGACTTTGGTGCATTCGCCACGCCTCGGGTTCCATGATGACTACCAAGGGTGTGGGAACGAAGCATGCTACTAGCCAATGTTCCAGCCTCCGACGCGGGGATATCTTCTTCGGTTTCGGCTTCTTCAACGTCGGATGCTGATATGGTGCTATCCCTATCGCGATGGGTACCATAAGAGTCCATACCGGATGTATTGCATCGGTTCTCCTCGAGGGCCATCCGAGGATGGGATGGAGTCATGGGTAGGGATGACAACGAATGGTTCCCACGCATGTGGTCCTCGGTATTCTGGTTATAAGTACGATGTCTGTTGGGCGTGGTTGCAACACTCGGTGATTCTCGGTTGAGGACACGATCCGCAGCCAGAAGTGCCGCGAACGGGTTGTGGCTGTCACCCCCGTTCATCTGGTGGCTGCTGCTATCTGCAAATTGGGGGTAGTGTCTTCGGTGAGACGCCTGGACCTCTCTTTGAGGGCTTGGTGACATTGGACCATGCTCGATCATCTGAGAGAAATGTTTTCGGTTGTCCCTGATGCGCCCCTTCAGCAAGTTGTTTTCTTCCCTCAGGATGTCGGACTTCTCCTTCTCTTGCTCAATCAACTTTTTAGCTCGACGCAGTCTTCGATCGAGGGTGGCATTCACTCTTTCCAGCTCTTGATTACGCTTGAGGGCAAGCTCTAAATCCACGTTTGAAACTTGCTGCACTGGCTTGACTTCGGTCTGATAATGGCGACTGCGATACTCCGAGCTTTGGAGGATCTCGACTTCTCTTCTCGCTAATTGATGCTCAACTTCGGCCCGTTTAATGGCTTCGTTGCTTGTGAACGATAGCAGACTGTTCTGCAGCTTGAAGTGAAGCGCCGACATGCGAGCCTCTTGGGCAACACCTAACAGTTCTTTGGCGACTGCCCGAAGCTTAGCCTCGTCCGCAGTGTCAATCTCATCAGCGGTTGGAAGGTTTTCGGAAGCGCCGTATGCAACGCAAAGTGTCTTCTCGATATCTGGTGCAGAAGCCAGGGACGAAGTGGAGCGAGATCTTGAGTGTCGGAGAGGGGCCCCTGGAATTTGTGTTGAGGGAGGTGGCGTCATATCGGAGGAAGGTAGCGATGGAGGCGATATAAACTTGCTTTTATCGGAATGCGATGCCTGGCTTCCGGCCCTTGCACTCAAGTCTGGGGATGCAGATAGACTTGCACGTCGAATGGGAGTTGTGGGACCGGAGATCTCAGCGGGAGGGGCAAGTGAACCTTGCGAGAACTGCGAATCAGGCCCTTGCGACATGACAAAAAAAGGAGCAGCGGCAATGGTGGGACCCGATAGATGATATCCGCGAGCAGGAGGATCCACACTAGGAGGATAAGTCAGTATTAGCCGCATCAATGCGTTGGACGATGGTTGTTGCGGGCGGTAAGGCGCATACCGGATCCGAAACACGATCGATCAAAAGGGACGTCTCCAAGGGTCGGACCGGGCTGAAGCTGAGGTGCCGGGTCGGTGGCAGTGGACCCCTGAGGGACTTCGTATTTAGGGACGAAGCGATCGTAGAGGCCGGGGTGGAATGGGCCGGAGGGAACACCGAAGAGCGAATGTCACTTGAGTCGAGCTGTGACGGGCAGCTAGCTAGGTCGGTGCGCTTATCACTGATAGGGCTGCTGAGCCACGTTCGACCAAAGGCAAGGAGAAGGTGCGGAGTACTTGGGCGATAAGGAGCTGGGGGTAGGAGGAGCTGAGGGCGGAAGAGGTGAAACGGCGAGGTATGGAAGCTCGATGGAAGGTGGAAGGGGGAGTAAGGGGAGCAAAGGGACTCGAAGCATGGAAGGAACAGGTGGAAGAGATGGGGGGAGAAGCAAGGAGCGCGACGGAGGGACGGTTTGATGCCTTAAGGATGTTTGTTGCGAGCGTTGCGCACATCGGGGGGGGAGGCTGGGAAGTCGCTTGCAGTGCTCAGCCTCGACCAACCACGTCCAACCTCCCATAGCCACGTGAGCCCAGCCGCGCGCTAGACCACCCCCTTTCCGGCTCCGGCTAGCGCGAAGATCGACGGTGCTCGGCCAGGTAAACACTGACAGGCCAGCCGGATGGTCACTCAGGCAACGGCCGGCATATATACCTACAGTATGGTGATGGTTCTACTCCGTAGGTAAGATACAAACAGATACAAACCGACAGCAGACTTCAAACAGATTATAGAGTGTGGTATATCTCTAGTACCTGGTTTTCTGTAGTACTATTTCCAATGCAGGGACCTCCCTACATAGTAATAAGTGGAAGGGGGTGGAGGGGTGTACCCAAGAAGGTATCTAGAAGCCTAGGTGAGATGAGACCGGGGCCAGGACACTCAACTACTAGGCACTTCTCCATAATATCAATTATTATCCCGAGGATATAGCAAAGTCGGTGGTCATGCTCAGTGATTCTGGCACCGAACAGGTAGGTATCTCTGGCAATCAATCCAGTCTGTGTACGGCGTACAAAGCAGTGCATATGTACACACACACTAATTTGTCAGTGAGTACAGGATCCAGCCATGAAACTATTCATCATCATCATCATCATCATCATCATCATCATCATCATCATCATCATCATCATCATCCTCATCCGGTCAAGAGTATGCAAGCCGGTGCCTGGCCAGGAAGGAAGGAACCCTGGGTCTTCGGATCGGGCGGAGGCGGATCCGGCTGAATAAGCACTGGCCCAATGGGAGCGGTTGCCGGCTGGGAAAAAAAGATGCCAGCCTCAGGCACCCAACATGGGTCCCCCCGTCAAGAACTTGGACATTGTAAACAATAATAATAAGCAATCACATCACTCAATCAATGATTATACCCCCCCCCCCAGCTTTTTGGTTGCTTATCACGGCCCCAACTGCCAGAGAAGTTTTGTCCTGGCCCCCCTCCCTGGATCAGCAGTGTGGCACCCTGCTGCTCGGACTGCCCGCCCCCCCATACCATAAAGATAATACTGGCCACCATGAGCTTACTCTATCTGTGAACGTGCCACCTTGATCTTCCGAACCGAACCAAGGCCAACCGCCACTTGCAAGCCATACAAGCATGGAGAACCAGCACAAAACCCCGGTCCGACCGAGTGGGATTCCTCGATTAACCTCCAGGTTACCTCTACCGACGTCGGCCGCCGATAAATCAGTGCGCCCTTCGCCATCTCGAGAGAAGCTACAAACCGATCCCGGCCTCAACGCCAACAGGCTACGCAGGCCTTCCCAAGAGCCTGTGTTTAAGAAGCCTTTGCCCAAGTATACGGTGCCCAGAAAACCATTCCCCGACCACCGACAACGAAGAGATGTTTCCCAGACCGGGACGAGCGATGGGGGGATATCGGAAGCTGATGGGGCGTCACATCGGTCCCTTCATCTTGAAGCCGACAAAACAACCGCCTATGAGGCAGAACCTCGAGGCCGTAACAGTACACGGCCATCACTCGCCGAGCGAACAATCGAGACTCTGGCCCAGATTCCTCACTCGCCCAGACCTTCAAGCCGACAGTCCAATTTCTTCGGCGCAACTAGCCCAATGCGTTCGCCGTCTCGTCCACCGTCTACCATGACCAGCTATTCGAGGTCACCGTCCCGGTCATCTTCTCGCCAACCTAGCGGCGCTGACTTTCTTGCTCGCCCGCCATCTTCCATGTCTTCTATCCGTCTCCCGTCAAGGTCCGGCCCATCTTTGTCTGCGAACGATGCACTGGGCGATCAAGATTTCGTTTCCACCACAGACAGCCCCTCGAAGTTGAGAAGGCCCTCCGCAAGAGTAACCCACTCTGTCCCACAGCAAGTCCTCGATGTGAAGAAAACACGAAAATTACAACCGAAGCCCTCAACACAGATGCCATTCTCAGTGGGAACACGGTCACCGTCGATTAAATCTACCTCCTCAGACCTAACCCCAGAGCAGCAGTCGGAAATGGAAACGAGGAAGGTGTCGAAATCTTCTAGCGCGCTGAGGGAGAGCATCGCCAAGGCCAAAGCCGCGCGCAAAGCGGAGGCACAAAAGAGTTCGCAGGCGAAAGCTGCCGATACATGGGACAATTTTGACACACAGGATCCATTCAACCAGAGACCCAGGGATTCGAATAATGGGCTTCTCCGAAAGCGCATCGAAGCGGGTCGGACTTCTGGCCATCTGAACATTGCAGCCATGTCCTTAAAAGAGCTGCCAAAAGAGGTCATGACGATGTACGACTTCGACCCCAATGCCACCACTGACTGGTACGAGAGTGTGGACCTCGTTAGATTTATCGCTGCGGATAATGAACTCACTGAACTCTCCGAGGATGCTTTTCCCGATGTTGATACTCAACAGCTGGACCCAGATATCGATGAAAAGGGAAACCAATTCGGTGGGCTTGAACTCCTCGACCTTCATGGGAATTTGCTGCAGTCTCTACCAATGGGCCTCAGAAGGCTACAACACGTTCACACTTTGAACTTGTCGAATAACAATCTCAGCATGGAGGATATACGCGTCATCATGGAAATGGTGTCCCTCAAGGATCTGAGGCTCGCCCGAAACGGATTACATGGGGAGCTCCCCCCAGACATCAAACACCTCACCAACCTGGAAACGCTGGACCTTCAGGAGAACTCCCTCACGGAACTCCCTCAGGGCCTTGCAGAGTTAACCTCGCTTCGAGTTTTGAACGTTGGTAATAACCAACTGAGCACATTGCCTTTTGAATCTCTACGCTTGCTCCCGCTAAAGGAACTCCATGCTCCGAGGAATAAATTAAAGGGTTGTCTTTTTCCAGACTCCGTGCGTAAGCTTGACACATTGCAGGTATTGGATGTAGCCAACAATGCATTGGTGAGACTCTCAGGCCACAAAAGTCTCGAGCTTCCCAATCTACAGACTCTAGCAATCAATACCAACCGCATCCAGTCCTTGCCCGATATCTCTTCATGGCGGGCTCTTTTGACTCTCTCAGCGGAGGACAACAGTATATGCGATCTCCCGCAGGGGTTTATTGACCTGAAGAATCTTAGGAATGTTGATTTGACTGGAAACAATCTTTCGAATTTGGACCCAAAGATCGGTCTGATGGAGAGTCTCTTTACATTCCGGATAGCCAACAACCCTCTCCGAGAACGCAAGTTTCTGGGCATGAGCACCGACGACCTGAAACGTGACTTGCGAAATCGGTGTGAGCCAGAGCCTCAGGATACAGACGATGAGGGTTCTGTTGCGACTCAGTTTACATTGGCGCCGGAAACCCCGGACCAGAAAATCTCCTGGCAAATCAAGTCTGGCGGTGTTCTCGACATGTCATACGCCGCGATGCAAGCGCTGGAGGTCGAGGAGTTGGAACGTGTCAACCTCCGTGAAGTCAAATGTCTACAATTGCAGCACAATGAGCTGCGCTGCTTTCCCGTTCCTGCTCTCCACATGCTCGCATCCAACCTGACCGATCTCGACCTCTCAAACAACCCGCTGGATGGGGCATCACTCTTCTCAGCACCCCTTACCCTTCCCAGCCTCCAGGCCCTCAACCTGAGCGCCACCAACCTGAAGACACTTCAGCCACTTTTCAAAAACCTCGTGGCTCCATCTCTTGCGTGCCTTGATGTCTCAAATAACCGCCTATCCGGTCCCCTTCCTGCTGTGCGTCAAAGCTACCCGAGCCTCTCAACGTTCCTAGCTGCCGACAACCAATTCAGCAGTCTAGAATTTGAGGCGGTGCAGGGTCTCCAGGTTCTAGACGTGGGGAACAACGATGTTGGTGCCATTCCGCCGAAACTTGGCCTTCTAAGGGGAGAAGGTTCGAGCAAGAACTGGGGTAACGGAACGGCTTTGAGGCGGCTCGAAGTGGCGGGGAACAGCTTCCGTGTTCCCCGGTGGCAGATTGTCGCGAAGGGGACCGACGCTGTCCTTGAATGGCTCAAGGATCGCATCCCTGGTGAGGAACTTCGCGAGTGGGAATCAGGTGGCGAGTCAGACTAGTAGAAATATCTTTATCGTGACATGGGGGATCCCCATGACAGCCGAGAACATCTAGGGGGGACTATACTTGGTTTCAGGTTTCTGAATCGTGTAAATTATTATCCCAGTTAGAGCGCACATAGGGTTCTTGTGATAATCTGAGCTTGTCTTCTAGCTGAACATATTCTCAGATTGGAAACACTGGGACCCTGTCCTTGCGATTCTTTCCCGTCCATCTTGTTTGGGGTCGAAAATCACGTTGACGAAAATCACGTTGACTGCGTTGGGTCCCACACGGACTTGCTGACTTCAACCAAGACCTTTGACCAGGTCTGAGACCAGACCGTGAACTTGTCCTCTTTCTCCTGCTGACTTTCGGCGCCATCCACCACATCCCATGGCAATGCTGCCAAGTCGACAGCCTTAACGGCGCAGCTCTTCGCTTTGGAAAGAAATTGGACTGATCTCTCCAGGTCGGCTTCGTATAACGCCCCCGCTATCTCATCCACGTATCCCGGGATGTTTTGTAGGTGATCCATGAGGGATTCCAACCGGTCGATGATTGTCAAATTTTGGGGGGCTTTCTTTAGTCTGTACGCGATGATGGCGGAGTATATCTGGGAGAGCGGTTTCAAAAGCCGAAGAGTGGACTTTTTCTGCGCATGCAGTGCAGCGGTATCTTCGTCGTCGTCTGTTCCGTCGGACTCATCGTCGTTCTTTTCGTCATCGCTCAAAAGTTCGTCGAAGAACTCATCACCCTCCTCATCAGGATCCCATTCCTCAATCTCCCGAACCGCGTCCCGCACAAGGTCTCGCCATTCCTCCACACGTCGCACAACGAATCCGACCACTCCCTTGGCCGCAATGTCGATGATGGTATCGCAAGAGTCCCACAAGCGCCCTGCGGCAACGGTGACAGCGTCCTTCTCCGGCTGCGACAACCCACTTTCTTTCTTGTTCGCGGCAACCTGGACCTCCTGAAGAAGCGCCGCAATCTCCTTCAACGCGGTTTTTGCCAGGACATGCACCTCGTTCTGAAAGGCTTTGGTGTGCTCGGCCGGGGTGACGAGGAGAGCGGCAGTGGCCAAGGACGGCAGCACTGATTCATTCAAAGCAGCGAGGACGGTCGTTACGGCGGAAGGGGTGAATGGAGATGTAATGGTGACTAGGGAAAGCTTGGTGACTTGCGCTCTCAGGGCCGTGGACGAGGCCGATAGGAGGGGTAACGCATCCTTTCCCGAAAGCTCGGCGGAGGCTATGTCGCCAGTATGTGAGGAGATCGCTTGCTGGAATTGCTCCAGGAGCGTGAAGCTCGTTGTGAGTGTGATTTGGAGTTTTTTGGACATTCCGACCGGGGATTCTTTGTTCTGGCAGGGAGGGTGTGCCGATCGGATTGAAAGGAGGGGCGTTTGTCGAGGCCGATGAAATGAGAATTAACGGATGGATCCTGACGGGGCGGGGAGAAATTTGTTGTTGCTGCGGGGCGCCTCGAACATTAATCTGGACTAAACTAACTACTAATGTACTTAGGGTTCTGCGGGGTCACCTGCGGGCGCTGGGCGGCCCGACGGCGGCTGGCCATCTGTCTGTCGACATTAATCTTATGTTACTTTGTAGGAGGTTCAAATTGGGTGTCTCGATCTATCACTCTTTGTGCTGGATAGGGATACGGTCATGGGGATGGGAAGTAACTACTGCTGCTCTTAGGTGTATGTAATCAGGATGATTGGGTGTTCTAGGCTTCAATCTGAGAAATACTTATACTATATATATGTGTTGACTCGGTCATCGTGGGAGATTCCAAACGCAGTACTACCTTCAAGTTGTCATCGTGCTATCAACCAGCTCGACTCGGAAGGGAACTGTATTCTTGACATTTCCACAGACCTGCTAGAAGGGTAGTAAAGTATCTAGCTGCCATTTCTCACAAGTGACTGGAGACGGGGTGGCGCGGTGGTGATAGTGTCTTACTACACGTACTGGGTCATCCCAGCACAAAGTTGGTAGTAGAAGGAGAAAGCTACCATCTACAACGAGCCACACGTACCAGTGCATATATAGTAAGTATACTACTACTAGTAATAGCCTGGTAGGTACAGCCCGAACGTAGGCCCTGCCCTAAGCCTGAGCCCTGAGTTGCCGATTTGGGAGCTGGGCTGCTTGGCATCTCCGATCTCCGTCGAGCGACCGAAAGCTCCCTCCCCGTGGTCTTCACACGCCTCGTCAACGGTTCCACCACCAGTGTGGACTCTCCCCCCTTCACAGTACTCCGCCTATCATATGTGTTCTGCCAAACCCCCGTCTTACCAGATTCTCATGATCTGAACACCCCTTCAAGATGGCCCCTGCCAAACCTCGCCCTGCCGGAAGAGCTTCCGTCGCGAAGGTCCAATCTCTACCGGACAAGACCTTCATCATTGACAATGGCGCATACACGATGAAGGCCGGCTATGCGCCCAACCATTTGGCCCCAGATGACCAAGCAGATGAGCTCTCGGCTTGCTCGGATATCTCTAACGCGATCGTCAAGACCCGTGGCAACAGGACTTTCGTCGGTTCGCAGCTCAACACACATGTGACTGACTGGAATGAGATGTCGTTTCGCCGCCCCGTTGAGAAAGGATACATCGTGAACTGGGAGGCCCAGAAGGAGATATGGGAGCACTCTTTCTTTGACGAGAAAACCGTGCGGTCCAAGGATCTTCGCATCCACGACCCGGAAGAGACGACGCTGCTGCTGACGGAGGCGCCGAATGCGTTGCCTATGTTGCAGAAGAACGCAGACGAGATTATAATGGAAGAATGGGGCTTTGGGGGTTATCTTAGATGCGTTGGTAGAGCTTCCGGATCTTCGCGCCTGCTATTGCCTCGCTGACCACAACTGTGTTTTGCCCCTAGGTCCCCCATTGAATGCCTGGAATGACGTTCAGTCCCTATTCGGGGACCCCATCGTACAGGAAGCGGATCCGATTGCAACGCCTAGAGAATGCCTATTGGTGGTTGATTCCGGCTACTCCCATACCATTGTAACCCCCGTTTACAAGGGGCAGCCGCTCCAACGTGCTATTCGCAGACTTGACCTCGGTGGTAAACATCTTACAAACTATCTGAAGGAGATAGTATCGATAAGGCAATACAACATGGTGGATGAGACTTATATAATGAACGAAGTCAAGGAGGCTGTCTGCTTCGTGAGCACCAACTTCGCTGGCGATATGGGGCAAACATGGAAAGGCAACCGGAAACGCGGCCTGCCAGATCTTAGTGAAGGTGTCATGGTGGACTATGTCCTCCCCGATCCCAATGCTGGCAAGAAGGGCTTCATGCGACCGCACGACCCCCTGTTTAACGCCAAGAAGAGGAAAGGAGGCCTCTCCGGTGCCAGCGCTGAAGCGCTATCCGAGGATGCTTTGGTTTTGGGCAACGAGCGCTTTGCTGTTCCGGAGATCCTGTTTACCCCAAGTGATATTGGCATGAAGCAGGCCGGCATACCGGACATTATCATGCAATGTCTTTCTGTGCTGCCTACCGGATTGCATCCCGCTTTCTTGGCCAATGTATTGGTGGTCGGTGGAAATTCCTTACTGCCCGGATTCGTGGAAAGACTGTAAAGTGGCACTGTATTTATGGAATCGCACCATGCTAACCCAGCGCAGGGAGACCGAACTACGCCAACTGGCTTCGGCAGAATGTGCCGTACGGGTCAGATGCCCTCAAGAGTATGCCCTCCCCTCTTCCATGGTTCAAAAGTCACCAGCTAATGAGCTTCTGCGAACAGTCCGATTCGTTCGACCTGGTCGGGGGCGTCCCGATTTGCTACGAACAAAGCCGAAATGAGGAAGGTCGCAATCACCCGGCAGGAGTACCAAGAGCACGGTTCATCGTGGGCTGCTCGGAAGTTTGCTGGTGCACTCTGAGGTCGGTCGGTCGGTCCGGCCGTGTGCGAAGATCAGGGTTTGGCGTACGGAATTCGACGGGAGTTGCTCGGTGGCATTGAATAAGAAAAGCCTCGACAATCCTGGAAGTCCTGGAAGCTTGCTAGAATCGAACCTGGTCGTCCGGCGAGGGTTTCCGTCGGGGAGGATGCTCGATCGCGTGAGTCATTCGGATTGGCGGTTGTTGCGGTGAGGGAGTGAGGCTGGTTGGTTCCCTCCCAACGTGACCCGGCTTGGTACCTAATGGGCCGACCTCAGCTGGCTTATCATTCCTCCAGCCTCTCTCCCTCTTGCATCCTCCCATCCACCCCCCTCCCCCCTAGCCCCGCAGTCGGACACGTCGACGCCTAAGGTCGGTCGTCGACCTCATGGTCGAGCACAGTGCGCAGCTCACTCGTCCAGATGAATGCCGTTGTCGTGATTGCCAGTTCCCTCCCTCCCCTCCATGGTTGGTTGGAAAGGACCAGGTAGTGCCACCTGCACCTTCACCGTACAGATGGATGGGCGAATAATGACGGGCGGTCCCCATGGAGGGTTGTCGTTGAGGGATCCCCGGCAAATAATGGGGCCTGACATGTGGCACTCAACCACCCTACCCGTTGTCTGGCCGCTTAGTTGTCGCGATCTGTCCACCCCTCCTCATGCGACGGACTTCTTGCATAGATAGCTTGTCGAGCTGTCCGAAGATATGGCTATAAAGCCCGGCATCTGTCGCTCCTGCGTCGGCCGTTTTTGTCTTTATTGTCCATATCATAATCTCAAAATCTACATCACAGAAACAAGAAGACCCTATTCCAGCCAGTTCCCTCGACTCAGGTATTATGTTTATGTCGCATACTCGTCGTTACCTGCGCCTTTCCCTCTAGTCCAAGAAAAGCGATGATGGCTTCCAGCGTCCCAGAATTGCCCCAAGCAATCAATCTGTGCAATCTGCTCCCCTCCGTCACTGAACCCTCCCGGAAGCGTAGGTAATTCGCCCAGTCCACGCCAAAGGCCTGCAGTCACAAAAGCATTGCCTGAGCTGAAGATGCCTGCCTTCAATATCCGAGCTTTGGCCTCGCGTGCCACCCAGCGACTAGCCGAAAAACGTCCGAGTCCTGAGGTTGGTCGCGGTACTGCGGCTCTGAACGGCGCTTTCACCACAGAACCCGCGCCAGCAGACGTTCTTGAAGTCGGGTCGATGAGATCTCAGTCACACAGCGAAGGGCATGGCCCCAAGCCGAGGATGAGTCGGTTCTTGGCAAAGATCCGAGGGAAGTTCACAAAGCACCTTGCTAAGGGGGAAGCAATGGATGAGTCAGTCTCCCAGTTAGGCCCTAAGCTCCAATAGTCAATGATGCACTAACAAACTCCAGGCCTTGTGCGAGCTGCCTCGATATCATGCCTGCTGAGTGTTTGATAAGCATGCCTTGTCAGCATAAGTATTGCAGCCGGTGCTTGAAGCAAATGGTGTTTACAGTCATGCCGGAGGAAAAGCTGTTCCCACCCAGATGCTGCAAGCAGAGGATCCCGACCGAGGTCATTCTTTCCGTATTGACGCCGAAGGAAAGAGGACTTTGCCTGTCCAAGATGCAGGAGTATGCGACGCCCTTTGCGGAACGCTGTTATTGCCCTGCAGCAGCGTGTGGACGATTCATACCCCCGAAGTATCTGAGCAGCAAGTCCTCATCGCAGAGCTGTCCGTACTGCAGTACGGCATTCTGTTCCTCCTGTCGATGCCCTGGACCCACCACCAAAGGCCACTTCCCGGAGCCTGGATTGGTGGCGGTCTTTGAGGATCCGCTCCTTGGGAAAGGGCAAAGGGGGTTCAAATGTGGTTCCTTGGTGGACCTTCTATTTAATTGTGACCATGTTACGTGTAGATGCAAGGCGCAGTTCTGGTATTGTTATCTCCTGGTCCTTCACGATGTGTTCAATTGCTAATAGGGCCCAGCAACAACTGTCACAATCCTTGGCTATCTTGCACCTGTGCTAAGCCAGGCCAACGGCCTATTGATTTCCTGACCTTCATTATTGGCCACAGTGGAGTGAATCGAGATCAAGAGGCCGAGCTTGCCGCCGTGGTGGCTGCCATACTTTGTAACGAAAGGGTGCGGGACGAAGAAATGGCAAAAACCCAAGGCATGGATAAGGCCAGACATCTGTGCAGAGATAGGGGTGGTTTGCTGAGGGCGCAGCAGACTCGCACTAGGAAGGCTTCCTAAGACTCTCTTTTCTTTGAAGCATATCTCATCGGATTAGCGAATACGAAATTGCGCGCACTTTCCTTACATCGATTGTCTATGCTCGTTTCCTCTCATATGTTCATAAATTCACAAGCAAATTGCAGATCTGGACATATGTCTTGTTCTTTCCCTAAAATAACAAAGGGTATACTTTTGTCAATACCCTGGCGGTTGAGTGTATACGGCCTGGACCCCGAAACGCCATAAAAAAGGGCGGTCTAACGGACACAAGCTATCATCGGAACCGCTTGCTGCCCGCGCTTACAGTATTTGAAATACGGATAGGCAAATTGATAAGTGGCACCATTGCGCGTTCGGATCTCATCCAGCAGTCTCCGCTGGACAAGTGGATACGTGGTGGATGACCAGATAATGTAAGACATCGGCAACCACAGTCGAATGGATATCTCAACATAGCACTTCATACATAATACAGAGAAGATCGGTCAGTAGTCGTAGAAGCCCTTACTAGACTTCTTACCTAGCCAGCCGGCATCGACCATCCGCTTCAACAGCCCTGACGGCCTGTACTTACTATCACCAGTTTCTTGGTGCAAGACATTCATGATAGCCAGACAGGTGTCGAGCCCGATGAAATCAGCCAGAGTCAGCGGACCCATGGGGACATTAGTTCCGGTTTTCATGATGTTATCAATGTCGTCGCGGCGACCAACGCCAGTCTCGAGACAGATGATGGCCTCGTTGATGTAGGGCATGAGAATGCGATTGGCGAGGAAGCCCGGCGAGTCCGCGGAGACGGAAGCGACCTTGCCCATGCGCTGGACGAAGGAAATGGCGGTGTCGATCGTCTGCTGAGAGGTCTGCAGACCGGCGATGATCTCCACACCCTTCTGGATGGGGACGGGGTTCATGAAGTGGGTGGAAATGACGCGGGAGGGAGCCTGGAGGTCGGTTGGATCGGAGGAGGTGGCGGCGGCGATCTTGGTGATGGAGATGGATGACGTGTTGGTCGCGAGGATGGCATGCTTGGGGGCGATCTGGGCGAGTTGGGAGAAGATGGAGGATTTAAGCTCTGGGATCTCCGGGACAGCTTCGATGACGAAGTCGACGGACGACAGGGCGTCCATCTTCAGACTGGGGGTGATGAGGGCACGGACTGCGTCGGCTGCATCGCGTGTGAGACGTTCCTTGGACACGTCTTTCTCGAGGAGTTTGTCTGGACAAGCAGCCGGGTGAGTCGTTAGCTCAATGGACTGCAAAAAGAGTCGGCCGACGGGTGAGGGAGAGGATGAGGGCGCTCTGCCTGCCTGCCTGCCTGCCTGCCTGCTTACGTACCAGCAAACTTGAGGCCCTTGTCTATGGAGGCTTGCGAGTTGTCGACCAGAGTTACCGGGACTCGGGCCTTCTGGGCAGCCACCAGGGCAATGCCCAATCCCTACATCACGTTAGAGAGGAAGCAGCATGGTGCGTGGGTGAAGCTAACTGACCATTTGCCCGGCTCCGATCACGCCCAACGATTTAACCTCGGCAGTATAGGCGGCGGGAGATGTGCTGAAGGCCCGGCGGGCCATTGAAGGGGCCCTGCGGCACAGTGGCCGCGGCAACGACGACAGCAACATGTCAGCAGGATGGGTAGGGAAGGGTTTAGTTTTCAGAAGAATGAGGGGGAGGGGGAGGCAGATACAGCATAAAGTACTACTGCTAACGGACGACGTACCGCGGCCCTCATGTGATCCGGGCCGACGTCATCGGCTATCCTCGGCTTCCCGGCTCTTTGGTTTCCCCGTTGCTCCGCGCCAAAGCGGCAAAGGCGGAGACGCGTGAACGCGTAAATAGCGCGCCCCCATTGGCTGGCTTCTCGAGGCGGCGAAGGGGCTGCCGTCCGATCGTCAGCAGCACAGCAATGAGAATGCGAACAGGATAGAGGAGACCACCGATCACCTTTCAGCATGGAGGGAGAAGAAGAACCTGTGCTGTCTACTCCGGATGTTCAGGTGGTGGACCCGGATGTCCGCGCCCATGTCTACAGTCTTGTCACTGCCGTGAGTCCCGACTATACCTATACCTGACCCCCCCGGTCCACAAGGCAATCTCTAATTACGGTTCTGTAGCTGGGTGGATTCAACGGAGAGGATGCCGACAAGTATATGCTGGGCGATGACGCCTTAGCCTGCCTCCGAGATATCAAACGCTGGCTGAAGCTGTACGATGAAAAACACAACCGCATGGATGTTGCACGATGTCTGGGAGAAGCCAATCTCATCAACGGTGACCTCTTGCCGATCCTGTCGGTTTGGGCCACCAGCGGGAAACAGACCAAGTATATGTCCAGGATTGCCTTGGCGTGCTGTAAGTTGCCCGCATGCTGGCTTGTGTGAAATTCGATGGCCATAATTGACCGCGAGTAGTAGAACTGCTTGTCCCCTTGACGTGGCCCTTGGAGATCCACGGTGAGATGACCTTCAATCATCATCGCCATATCCCATACCTCCAACATGTCCACGTCGCCTACAAGCGAGGCCTCCTTAGCCATGCTGGCACGAGCTATCTTCGGACCATCATTCGCATTGGCCTTCCGAGCATGGCCGTCACTCGATCCGAACGGACAACCCGAGACGAAGGAATCCTCAAGCTGCTGCTTTATCTACTTCGGAACCTGGCCCTGATCACCCCAAATACTCGGCTTGCGGCGGAAGGCGACGAGGAAGAAACATCGAGATCCGCCACCATCAATGCATTCCAGGACCAAGATGTGTTTGCTCTTCTCCTTACCATGTGTTCCAATGTCGGTGATGACTTCAGCATGCAAGATGTGACTCTCCTGGAGATCCTCTTCCACTTGATTAGGGGAGTCAACGTCGAGAAGCTTTTCATGGACGATGCTCAGCGGACAGCCAAGCGGACAGATGAGCTTGGCGACCTGCTACAACAAGAGTCGTCTATACGGAGAGAGTACGCGAAGAACGCACCAACACGGCATGGTCGGTTCGGAACAATGATATGGGTCAAGCGCGATGACGCCAAGTATTCTACGGTGTCTGGACAGAACGTCCTCAAAGACAGCCAGGCGACCCTCCAGAAGATGGATGAAAGCAAAAAGTGGAACAAACCTCAGTTTCGCCGGAAGCCGCAAGACTTGACCGTGCACAACGACTTCAGCACTCCGGCTCATCTTAACTCAACGGCTTCGTCCAACTTGCGGATGTTTGTGGAAGAGTTTTTGGACTCGGGATTCAACCCTCTTCTCACCCATGTACGGAAGGCCATTGAACGTGAAGCGGACCGTGTTGTGGACATCAATACCCGCCAATTCCTCTACACTGTCGCCTGGTTCCTTGAGGCAGAGCGCGCGCGGCGGGCCCGCCAACGCAAGAAGCACTCCGAGAGCGGGAAATCTTCGAAGGGATTGGAGCCAGATAGCTTTGGGCTTGTGGCAGGTGTCCTGAACCAAGAGACTTTTGTCTTCTTGAACCGGGCCATGCAGTACGCTTTGGATCACAAGGACTGGCAAGACCTCATTGCCGGAATGCGCTGTTTTACCCAAATCTTGCTGACCGTGCAAGATATGGCCCAGTCACCACTTGAAGAGGACCAAGAGATCGCTGAAAACATCCAAAACCGAATCTTCTACGAGGAAACCACCCATGATCGCGTTCTCGCCATCATTCGCGGATACACTGACCAGGGGTTTGGCTATTTGGATGCATGCACGGAGCTTACCCATGTCTTCTTGCGTATGCTCGAGCGTTACTCCAAAGAAAATGCCGATATGCAAGTGCGATCCCGGCGACGCGCCAAGCGCAAGGCCAAGGAAGCAGAAGAAGCAGATAATAATGGGGGGGATGATGAGGAACGCGCGTCAGAAGATGAGGATCTTATGGAAGCCGAAAGGGTATCCAAAGAGCGCAAGTTTGACTTCCGAAGGTTTACTGCCAGATTCTGCAACCAGAAGTGTGTCGACACCTTCGTTGCTTTCACTAAGCATTACAATGAATTGAACACAGAGCAGTTAAAGCGAGCTCACCGTTACTTCTATCGGATTGCATTCAAGCAAGAGATGAGCGTTTTGCTGTTCCGTCTGGACATTGTAAACCTTTTCTACCGAATCATCAAAGGGCCAGGCGCCTTGGATTCAAGCAAGCCGATCTTTAAGGAGTGGGAAGAGCTTGTTCGCCAGATCATCAGGCGACTGGTGAAGAGGCTCGAAGAGCGCCCTGCTTTATTTGTGGAGTTGCTCTTCAGCAAGATCAACTCCACCACATACTACCTCGAATATGGACATGAACGACAAACTCTACCAACCGCCAAAAGGGCCCCGGCTGAGCTTGAGATCGATCCTCGACAAGCAAATACGATGGAGGAGAAGATCAGCATTGTGGTGCCCGCCTTGGTCCTGGATGGGGAGACAGATCTGGTCAAATGGATTAGCGAGGTCTTAGGATCTGCAGTCGAAGACAGAGAGGCCTGGGAAGCTCAAGAAAAAGCCCTGTGTGAAGCGGGTGGAGAGAGCTCGAAATTACCCAACCCTATGATTGGTACGTCTTTCTAAACCCCCTTAGACAAGTGAACAGATTTTCTAACTTTCGGCAGCTGTCAAACCACGAGATGATTCTATTCAGGAAGCAATGTTCGGCAACGCCAAGCTCCGCCTCCTGATGACACTGTTGAAGTTTGAGCGGCTTGGAATGACGGATGTTTCTGGGACATCATGGGTCATTACCGCAACCCCCCGGGCCCAGGATCTCCGGGAAATGAAAGAATTTGTTGATAAGTACCTTGACAAAGCCACGCGAGGGACTCTCGGGCGCGATCCCCGCGAACTGATTCGCCGCAAGTTCGGTCCAAAGAAGGGGAACGACAACCGCGAGAACCCCGATATCAACTTTGGATCCGACTCGGAGGGCGAGGATGAGGTACCTGATGGGCCACTGTTTGCACCAAACCCTCGAGCACAGGCGAATGCTTCCAAGGAGACCAAGAAGAAGAAGAAGAAGAACAAGCGCAAGGCCCGCGACGAGGATGATGATGAAGAAGATGCAGACGAATCCGTCGACGAAGAAGCTCTGGAGGAGCGTCGCCGGGCACGCCTAGAAAATACACGGGCTCGCCTCGCCAAGATCAAGAGTGATCTGTACGTCCACGCCAGTGACGAGGAGAGTGACGAAGAGGCAGACAAAGAATTCTTCCTGCTGGAGGAGCAAAGACGGAAGGACCAAGCCCATCGAGTGAAGAAGGCTCTGCTTACTGGAAGGACGGAGGAGGCGGACAGCGCGACAGGGAAGAAAGGACAGCGCAAGGGTCAAACCCGCCGGAGGAATTCCCAGGCCGGTGAGACCCAGAGCAAGCGGCAACGGCGAGAGACTCAGATCAGTGACGATGACGAGGACGAGGACATTCTCATGGGAGGCGTGGATGTATCGTCGCCGCGGTTGTCAAGAGCTGGCACCCCCACTCGCGATGTTGAAGACGACCTTATCTTCGACGATGACCTGGCATTCAGTCGCGATCGAGAGAAAGACCTGGGGTTTCCTGGAGCCGAACGCGAGAAATCCAACGAACCGGGCGCGGGGGCAAGGGCAGAGGACGAGGACGAAGATGCGCCAGTCGCTGCGGCAGGTCGCCGACGGATGCGCGCGGGCTTCGTTGTGGACAGCGACTCGGAGTGAAGGGGTTGGGATCTCTTCGGGCTTGATGACTTGATGAGGTGTTTAGGCAATGGATCCGGGGGGGGGGGGGGGGGTCTTTATATGGACATACTTCGCATGGATAGACAATGCCATCAAACGTGTACACTCCAAATTCTGGCTGGATGATCTTGCAGGGTTCTACTTCATTTACCAAGTGCATCGCATATCAGGGAACGTCCCCGACTTGCCGGGGATCAGTGAATGCCAACACGCTCTCACCACTCAACTCTCATCCCCCACTCATCACGAGTCTTCTCCAATCTCTACACCAAACGCCAATGCCACCACGGCCACTCAAAGGATCCTAAGATGAAGAGACACCCCCCCAGCAACCCGGGAAAAGACGCATCTCAAACCGAGCGAGTCCTTTCACGGCCAGACTCCCAGGCGACAAGCGGGAAGATCTCCAACCCAGCTCATTCGAGACTGCCAACGCCCGTCAACCTCCCCAAATCCGACCTCTATTGTCACCAGATATACCGACAGGAAGGGAGACGAAGCGTGCTCTCCTCCATAGGCAAGCGGTATACCGATCTAGCGCGATACACGGAAAGAGGACACAAGGGGCTCTCGGGGCGGACCTTTGCAAGTCGCAGGCGGTCTTCTACTGTTCAAGGAAGCCAGCGGCGTCAGCGAGACAGAAGAGACACGATGGAAGACACCTATCAATCCGAGCTGACAGCTGATCTGTCTCTGCAGCAAACAGACCAAGGCAATGACAGTGAACGACCGTCTCTGAGACGGACCAACCGGTACCTATCGTCGGCTTCAATCCCCTCCTCCAAAGACGTCAGCAGCAGCAGCAGCAGGCAGGACAGCCTTCGCAGCGACCTTCACATAATGACCGCAATGCTGCCTTCCACTCGAGTGTTCGGCCGGAAAGAAGCTATCAGTCGTGAATTCAACATGCCGGACAGTCCAAACCACAGACGCACCGCAACGCCAGACGAACATGTACCGTCCGACCCAAGAGAAGCACAAACAGCACCGAGGAAGGTGCGACTGGGGGATCACGATCACATTTATTTCCAACAGAGCTCAGACTCCTACTCTCGCCTCGCAGACGACGAGGGCCACTCCAGGCCACAAGTGACGATGGCATGGAACGCAAGCAACTCCATCTCGAGAAGCGAGCTCGACCCGCCTCGCAGGATCCGCTGGACGGGAAAATTCGAGAACCTGCGCGCGCCGGACCAAAGCAGGGAAAAGGACGCCTCGCGCAGAGCTATAGCACAGACATATACACGAGCTCCCGCAGCCCAAGAATCCAGGCAGACTACCACTCCACAGACCAGCCCGAACCAGGAGGAGAACAACAATGCCACAGCCGCCCCGGATCGAAGGATGATGATGAGGCACAGGACCCGGACAGACAGAATGGTATCGTCACCGCCAGGCCATCATGGTTCCCGGATCCCTTCTTCTGTCTCCATCTCCATCCCTGTCCGTGTCTCTGTCTCAGGAAGGCCGACACTAACGGTGCATGCCAATACGCTTTCGCAGGTCTGGGGAGCCAACCCCCGAGAGTACTGGCTGGGTCGTTTCATGACGCTCACCAACGCCTTTCATTACGAGGACTCCTTCCAGGAGCCGGATGTCGCGACGGGGTTTGGCATGCTGTCTAGCTATTCGAGGCCGTTGGGCGACTCCGATGGGGACCTTGTGAGTTATCGGATTAAGCGCGCGTTTATGGTGCTGGAAAACGTATGCGTGACGGACGAGGCGAGTAGGAGTCTTCGAGACTTTCGAAACGACTATGTTCGCTTCTATGGGGGTCGGTGGATGAACTAGATAAAAAGTGGTTTGTGGTGACAGCGTGTATGCGAGGAGTTGCGGCGTTTGAGCCAGAAGCTACGGCATTTGGTTGGGTCACTGGGGATCGAGTCATTCAGAAATATTCAGAAAATGTTTTATTCGTAATCTTTGATTTGTCTTTCTAGTTTTCTCCTGTTTTTGCTTTTGTTCTCGGCTGTATCCAGTTATTGTACATTTTGAGAACCCATGGTCGATTTCTCGTATCCAATTCAGCTTCGCCATCTCGTGAATACCCCGGAATCTGCAAAAGCTAGGCCATACCTCTATGCAGCGTAGTAGATCCAAAGAAGAACCAAGGAGATAGATAGTCCGGCAGTAGTCTAGCCCGGACGGCATCGCCGTAGTATCCAAATCATTTCCGGCTCCTCAGGAAAGCCGCGACTTGTTCATGCCTCGTCACGAAAAACATCCGCTTCCGATCAGACTTCCATACGAGGACACCGATTTCCTCCGCATAGCGGCATGGAGCCTCGTACTCCGCCAAATTGGCGAAGTCTTTGAAGAGGAACCCAGTCGTGGCCTTGACACGGTCCCGCTCCAGCTGCCAGAGCTTAATCTGGTCAACGACCGTCGGCGGCAAAATGGCACCCGGTACTCCGGCCTGGTTTGACGTCGAGCGAGAGGCGTTGTGCTTGCGCATTTGGGGGTGTGCGTGGGTGGAGAGATAGGAGATAATCTGGTCGGCGGTGATGCCCATCTCGACAGCGCGACGAACCGACTGGCGGGTGATCTTGCCGGTGATCAGGTTGGGGAAGCGGTATTTCAGCGTTGTGAAAAGAGCAATGAGGGAGATCTGCAGTGGCGACGAGGTGTATGCATACAGGCGGTAATTGGTTTCAATGATTATGAAGCCTGATCCCGCCTTGCTGGAGGGGTCGCCCGTAGGATTGGATAGAGAGCCTGAGATGGGGTTGTTCAGGGCGTTGGAGTCGGAAGTAAGGGTGGTCGCAAGACGAGTAGGGTAGAAACGGGAAGAGTCGGGCGACTCCTGGTATACAATGCCAAAGTCGGCCAGGTCAGTCAAGGTATGGAGCTGGGTTGAGGTGAGGTGTTTCTTCTCGTATGATTTTCCGAGCTCCAGACTGCTAAGAAGGAAGATGAACGAAAGGACCTCGACACTGTCCATGTTCATGGCCGCGGCGCTTTCGACGTAGAGGACCAGGATATGCCACACCTGCGTGCTGACATCTTGCAGAACAAAGGCAAACCCGTCCTGGGTGATATCGACGCGAGTGCCCCTGATCTCAACGAGGGATCCAGCCTGCAGAAGCTGTTTCACGCCCATGCTCAAGCTCACCTCCCGTATTCCCAAGCCACTTGTTCCGACCATGAAGCCTAGTAGGCCTTCCCACTGCCGTCTTGCGTATTCGTCCAGGTCGGCTATGGAGACAGCTGAACGGCCGGGGGTGTGTGACAGTACACCGAACGATTGTGTCTGTTCGGCCCCCGTAAGAGCCTGGCGCAATGAGGCGGCAAACGGATTGGTGACCATGTAGGCTCGGACATTGTTCGCGGTGGTGGTATTGGATAGGATGTTCAGCCGTCCCAGGATGGAGAGCGCGTGGTCTCGCTCCCTTGACGCAGAGAAAAGGAGAAGGGTGTTAATAATCATTGAAGGGAACCTCAGGGTAGCTAGCTGTAGACTACTAGACTCACTTCAAGCTTTCAGATTTAACCCAGACCTCCAGATCCGCCGCGGGCAGCGGATCTTTCAGGTAAAGAAGTGCCATGACAAAGCATTTTGCTGGCATCTAGGTCAGTCACAGCCTAAGACCCATGGCCCACGGTGGCCGACATACCCAGGTCAGGCAGCATGCGCCGGAAGATGGCGAGGGCGGTTGATGGCTGCTGGTAGAGTTTGAAGAAGACCGTGCCAGGAAGCCTTTCGAGATACTCGAACGGACGGGACGACGGTGCAGCAGCCATCTTGTCTGCACGAATCACGTCTGCAGCATGATGCGACGTAAACACAGAGGCTGTTTGTGCGCTGAGCCTGGAAGGCTGAGAGGGTTGGAAGCTGAGAAGTTGAGAAGTTGAGAAGTTGAGGGAAAGAAGATCACCGCCGCCGCTGCGGTGAGCCACTCGGCCACTAAGCGCAGTCCGCGGCGATGATCTCACGCGCCTTTGTGTCTCTCTCTCTCTCTCTCTCTCTCTCTCCACCTTCTCTACATACACACCATATAAATATGACGGCTTTGCGCTTTGTTCGTTCGGTCAGTTGCGCCTCACTGTGGGCCCCTTTCCCATCTACTGACAGCGGCCCTAGGTCTGGGAGTCCTTTCGGGCTACTTCGGGGCTGGAGCCTCGGTAAGTCATAGAGCGCGCCCTCCCATCAGATCAGACAGCTCACCACCGACGGCGATTAATCACTACTGTGGCATAGACTGCTAGACAACGTAAGCCGCCGCCTTGGACAACGACCTAGCGTGTGCCTCTTGGAGAGCCTCCGCATACCCTCGGCTGAGAGCCTCGGAGCGTACTGATGGATCTCCCTCCAGCTCCGTGTGACGGCCGCCAAGCCTGGACTGGTGAACTTCGAACTAGACGTCAAGAAAGAGCACACGGTAAGTCTGGCGAGGGTATGGATGAAGATTCTCTGTCAGTTGACCGGGGTCAGAATCGCTTGAACATCCTCCATGGCGGTACCATCGCTAGCATGGGTAGGCCACGCACCTTGCAAGACCCTTCTCTCCAGGCATCGAGAACGCTGATATCCCTGGATGCACAGTGGACCTGGGTGGCTCGCTGGCTGTTGCTTCCCGCGGTCTCTATGCGACCGGCGTTTCAACCGACCTCAACGGTGAGTGAACCGCGTGGCTATCAGACAGCCAACCCGTCAAGAGGCTCTCTGACCAGTGCCTCCGAACGAACGTAGTGACATACCTGAGCTCCGGTGGTAAAGTAGGCGATAAGGTTCTAGCGGTATGTCCCAGAAAGTGTACTTCCACTTTTATGCCCCGAGTGTAGGCATCTAATACGCTGTGTTCTTATAGGAAGTCAGCTGTGATAAATGTAGGTTTACCACGGGTACTTGATCTGTATCTGACACGCTGCACACCAATCACCAATATGGCACGTCATCTTACATGCGTCTGCAGTCGGCAAGACCCTTGCATACACCTCGATCAAGTTCCTCAACAACAAGGGTGAGGTCTTTGCCCGAGGAAGCCACACCAAGTATGTATCTCTTTTCTCAGAACGACCCTTTGGAATGTGCCGTTTACTGACGGCCGACAGGTTTGTTGCTCTCGCATGGAAAGACCCGCAAAACATCGTCGAGGAGATTTCCAAGAGCGAGCCGTGAAGGGCTGGATCGGGCCCCTGCTCAAGCGAGCCATTCAACGGGGGCTGTCTTTAGAACTGACCGACGACACGACAGACCGCCGACAGAAATGGCGGGAGTACATTAGGGTATAGAAGTTTGTGTGTAGTATATATAAATCGGAGCTTAGCCGGCCATCAAGGCTTTTATCCTCATACCAGGCAACAGTTACCAACAAAAACATAAATACGTGATATCACAGCGCAAGAAAAGATCCTCATCACAGGGGGTTGGCCATTCATTTTTTCAGTATGAGCCCACAGGCCCATCTGCTGCTCAACATCGTGCCGTACTACATGGTGTGCGCACATGCGCAAGAAGGCTCACACCACTGATGTTGACAAGTGGGGTAGATCATGCATGCTCGTGCAAAGGATCATCTTCTCCTTCCTCCCCGGCCCCAAGCATCACCTCATCCTCATCCATCACATAATCCTCACCGACCTGCATATCATTGTCGACCACGACACTGACTTCGCCCATGGCTTTCAGCTTGGCCTGGGTCATCTCAAACACATATTGGCCGAGATGCTCAACACTTTCCATCGCTGTACTCTGAACCTCATCATCTAGTGAGCGTGCAGACGGGAACATCTCGCCCGGGGCAAGCATAAGCTTGTCCGGGCGCTGGAATAGCAGATCGAACGCGGGCTTGAGCTCATAGCACGACTCGAACACCTCGCGACGGCCGAGGATGTACAGTCCAAGACGGGCACGAGACAGTGCAACGGTGAGGCGGCGGACGTCACGTAGATAGCCGACAGTACGGGTTCTTGTGAGAGAAAGGATTACATCTGTAAAAACGTAAAGTTAGTCGGAGTTCTATATGGTTTCCATAGGATGAGCTGCATGACAAAAAGGCAACTTACAATCGTTTTGTTCACCTTGGTACTTGTCCACCGTCGTCACGATCTTGGGCATTCCGAATAGTCCGTTCTTGGCGCAACGATGGCCGAGGACATCCTTGATCAATGCCGTTTGGCCAGCGTAGGTGGCAAGAATAGTGATCTTCGAAGCGGGGTATCCAAGGAGACGCATGTACTGATAGATGGCAACGGCGTACTCGGCCTCTCCTAAGTTCTGAATGAAATGGGGAGTGGGCTCGCGTTCGCCTGTGCCCTGATAGTCAGGGACGTTGATGAACTGGTGGTCGAATTGGAAGCCGGCATTCGCCTGCTTGAATTCCAAGGTTGTTTGAACAACAGGCAGGTCTCCAAGTTGCTGGTAACGCCACCGGAAGAGCTCTGCAATACTTGGTCTTGCGCGTCCCTGCTGGTCGAGTGTGATTACTGGAACCCCCAGCCGCACCAGACGGAGGAACAGACTTTGCTCGAAGTGAGCGTACTGCCGGAAAGCCATATTCTGGATAATGGGAGAGTTCTGAAGATGGTCACCGCATAGGACCACACGCTTCAGAGGGAGCTCGCCGCTCTTCATGTTCTGCAGGGCAGTAGGGATAAAGCTCTCGATCTCTGTGATCTGTGCCGCCTCTTCCATGATAACATTGTCATAATGGAATCCAAGGTTAGCTATCTCCTGACGACGCATGGCAGCGTGTGTTGACGTCATGGCGATGATTCTTGCCTCTTTGACAAGGAGATAGTTGGCTTTGTCCTTAGGTTGACGCAAGATTTCAAATGGGCGAATGTCTTCTAATTCGGAGAAGATTTTCGCAATGTGCCGCTGGCAACCCTCGGCTACATCAAGCAGGGTATCTTTTGTAGCACTGGGGTTGAAAACAGGTTGCGGTGCGTTGGTGAAATACGTGTGGAAGGGGAATGTCGCGATGATCTCCTCGGTTGAAGCAGTCTCGCTGCGAGCGTGATCCCAGAATTTGGCCCATGCAGGCTGAACGTGAACGGTATTGAAGTATCCAGCAGTCTCACAGGAGTTGCCATGGGCACCCTGTGCTCCGATCGAAGCTGCTAGTCGAGTAACTTCCCCGAGGAACTGGTTGCGATTCTCGAGGAATGACTCTACGCGTCCGTATTTGCTGTAACTGGTCTCAGTATCTAGCTCCTCTTCGCCATGGCCGAGACGGAGAAGGTGACGTTCGTCAATGTCCAGCGCAACAATCTTCTGGAAGAGTTGGTTCAGCGCTTGATTGCTGTGCGCAATAAGCAGTGTGCGCTCTTTAGGGAAATTGTGGTAGATGTTGTTTATAATCTGGGTTGCAACATCGGTTTTGCCTGTGCCAGGAGGTCCAACAATAACGGTGAGGCCGGGCTGGGTTCCAGAGGCGATAGCCTCCACCTGTGCCGCGGTGAACCGGACGGTATTGAGCTTGGGTGCGTCAATGGGATAGGGGCCGGGATTGGGCGGTTTATATGTCGAGACACGCAGTGACTTGGGGCCATTTGCCTTTTCTGCTTGAAGCCTTCTCCGCTTCTTAGAAGTACCTGTCGCAGGCGGGTTGGATGGCTCCTCGGCGTATTCAAGTATGTACGGAGGGCCAAAACTTGACGTTTCCTCCTTCGAGGGCTCTATGGTCGAGCCAGGGAAGCTTTCAATGAGATGCTGCCAGTCCAAGAATGTGTCCCGGAAATCAACAGATTTCAATCGATTGGGCAACTCTGTGTACCGGGCCCCAGATGGGTCTCCGTATCCCAAAAAGATGTCCTGGATCCAGGAAGGGAGGGCGATGTCCGAGACGATAAGCTTTTGCATGGTATCAAGTATGGATTTGAAGTTATTCTCCCGTCCTTTCCGTCTCGCTATCACGTTGATAAACGGGTAAACATCCGGCTTCCCTCGCGCAAGGCTGTCTTTGTCTGCTTTGAATGCAGCAGGGTCTAAGTTGACCAGCAATTTCCTAACCCGTGGCCTAGATCTGTGACCGTTCGACTGGCCTGAGACAGATTCACGCAGTGGGCGACCGTTTTCATCGAGCACCTGTACAATCTCTGCTGTTCGAAGATGTTTCAGACTGGGACTTTCGGGATCTCGGGGCCCAGCGCCATCGGACTGTACAGCCAGCAAGAAGACGACATCTTCCGGACGAAGTGATTCCCATTCCACTCGGATGTGCTCGGCCAGTCTTCCCACCTCGATAGCTATTTCGGCTCTTACAAACGCAGGCTTTGCCGAGCCAACTGTGGGAGGTGCAACCTCGATGATAGCAGGCTTTGTGATAGGGATGGCCATCCTCGAGAATCCGTCAAATGTCAAGGTCTTCCCATCCCGGCTTGCGCGGGGCTGCATCCGTTTCACAATCGACTCCATGTCTTTGCGAATCTGGAAGAATGCCTCCGAACGGTAGAGCAGGAAGGAACGCCACATAAAATCACCGAGGCTAAGATACTGAAGGTTCAGCTTGGGGATCGCAAGCGGCCGGGATCCATCGTAGGTTTCGTTGCGTAGTAATGCCGGGTCATAGAGGTTTTCTTCGGTGGGAACGATGCTCAGCTGGGAGGCAGTTTCTTGGAATGCCGGCTTCCGCTCATAGAATGACAGCAGAATTTCCAGATACAGATGGCGATCGGGGGTGATTTGACACTGTTTCGGATATTCCGTGCGGAACCCGAGGTGAGAGCACAGGCTCTGGAGCTCGAAATCGTCCAAGGCAACCAATTGCCCCTCTAGCTCGGAGCGTTGTTCGAGGGATCCATAGTTTGACAGAGCTAGGATCATTAGCTTGTCTTTGAAGAATTTCATCGAGGTCCTTTGTAGACGTGCTAGCTCTTGGCAGTGGGCATCGTATACGGCTTGGGGAGTCAAAGCCTCTCCACTGAAGTCGTCAATTGCAAACGCACAGAAATGCTTCAGGAGATTGCAAAGATCCCGGAGCAACGCATGGTCCGAAGAGCGATATAATTGCGATAGGCGGATAACAGGCAACAAATTGAGATCGCTCAACAGTGTGTTCACATAGCGTCGGGTGGGAGGTTGGCTTTCTAGATCCACAAGGAACTCAAGAAATCGTTCGCAGTATTGCAGATTATCTGCCTGGTCCTTTTCAGGTCCGTTCAGCCTCCGTAGAAAATCCAAAAGCATGGTATACAGCCAGGATCGCTCGAAGCGAATCCTTGCCTTGCCTGCTTCATCTCCTGCATCGTATCGTTTCGCCGCAGCCCTCCAGGCCTTCTTCAATGCCGGGCTTTTCGCTGATAAACGGTCTCTGGCTTCTTCGCTCGACAAGTTGTGCCAGATGGAGATGGAGACAAGCGGGGCACATTCCTTGCGTATCAACGGGTTCTCGACGGACTGGAAGGCACTGATGATGAACGACACTATCGACGACCGCGAAAACGTACTGAGCGACGGGTCAATGCTCATTGAAAGGATCCGGTGGAAAAGATTCGAGAAATCATCCGGTCGATCGGAGAAGATCCCTAGGTGTCGATTAGCATCGATGCAGGTCTCAATCTTCCACAGACTAGCCTACCCCAGATAGACAAATGTTCTCGCTGCTTCACACTCACAACCAGGGCGAGCAGTAGCACGTGGTAGTTCGAGGCATCTTCCGTATAGGTCGGCCAAAGAAACCTAGTCGCGGGTTAGGCACTGAGCTGACAGGCGGAGAGGGGTTGCGGGACTGGCGCACTTTTCCAGTATGTTCAAGTTCTCCAGCGTCAGAAGTGAGCGAAAGCTAAAGCCCTCAGCCTCGAGGGGATCCCAGATGTCCTTCTTGATGACATCCTGCTTGACTTTGCGGGCCTTGGAACCCTCCAGCCAGTGGGTTTTGGCCAGCCGCACCCAAGCGCTGTCTTCGCGGAAATCCTCCACGGTCGGTCTGGAGTCCAGGCCCGGCGCCATTGCCTGACGAGTCTGTAGGCCCATTCTCAGACTTTGGGGGGGGGATTGTTAAAAGACTCCGAGCGCGGGAATGATTTATCTGCGCAAGTGGTCCGTTGCGGCGGGATTGGGAAAGCTTCTGGCGCGCGTCTACCAGGCATGGGAAGTTGGAACCTCCGGCGGCTAGGACCCGCAGAGCCGCAGCAACACTCATTGATCATTCATCTGCCGTTTCCTCTCCAGCTCCACAGCTCCCTTCCATCTTCTCCTACCCCTCCACCCTGTGGCCGCCCTGTGGACCATCTGCTCTTGCAAGAATGGCGGATGTCGATGTTGGCGTAATCCACACCTACAGAAGATTGATCGACGATCTCCTGGCACGCGCAGACCAAGCCAAACCCGACAAGCAGATTGAACCTCCTTTGTCCGAGACACACCTGGGCGATTCGATCTGGCTCATTGATGGGGAAGACGAGTCGCTTGCAAGGGTATCGGGCCAACAGACTCGGTTCGCTGCCGTCGAGATCGCGTTTCGAGAGAAGTTTTACGGGCTTCTTGTATGTTCCGATCTATATTTCTCTTTCTATATCCGAATTGGCGATCCAAAGCCGTCGCTGACCCGTGCCTTCCCCCCCCCCCCTCCTTCCAGGCTGCAACCTCAATCGAAGACCCCTCATTTATCCAGATCTGGAACCTCCTCGATATCATCTCCATCTTCTCCGACAATGGTCAGTCCCCGACGCGATCGTGAGCTGCGGATGGTGTCCTGACGTCTCCATAGAACAGTGCGAGCCCGGCCTGATATTTTGGCTGATCGAAGAATTGCTCGACAGCCAGACCATTGATGGCTGTCGGAAGGTCTTTGACTACTTGGAATCAAGAAGAGAACGGAACACCAAGGTTGGTTTGTCTTGCGCCTCCCCATTGCGCCGCATCTGCTGACGTTGGTGAAGAAACATTTCAAGCAAAAAAGCTTGATTATCTTACGCTCCTGCAATGAGCTGCTTCGAAGGCTGTCGAGGGCGGAGGACACCGTCTTCTGTGGACGCGTCTTCATTTTCTTGTTCCAAAGCTTCCCTCTAGGAGACAAGAGCGCTGTCAACCTTCGGGGCGAATACCACACCGATAATGTGACTACATATGATGAAATTGCCAAAGCTGCCGAGAAGGAGAACGACGACGCGGATGTGGAGATGTCGGATGGCATCGAACCCGCTACAGGGACCGAAGGCCCAAGAGAGGAAAGTGAAGCCCAAGCGCCATCTGCGAGCGATTCCCATTCCATCGCCCAAGAACCCCCGAAAACCCCGAGAGTTGTTATCTCGAAATCGAAGGACGAGCCTGAAGGAAATGCTGTGAATTTGGATGATCTCTATTCCATTTTTTGGGGCTTACAGGCATATTTTTCCGCCCCCACGAAAACATTCGACCCTCAACATTTCGCTACCTTCAAGACCGGACTCGAAGCTACCATCTCGACATTCAAGAGTGTGAATACAGACCTCGAAAACTCGAGTACCACCAAAGCATCGGAGGAAGCCCGGAAACCTACCAAGCGGAAGCGCACTACCGATGGCCAGGAAATCGCCAGCAGCTTTAACCCCAAGTACCTGACCAGTAGAGACTTGTTCGACCTCGAGGTAGGTGACATATGGCCGATTGTCTCCGTCTATCTGACCAATTATCATAGGTCAACGACACAGCATTTAGGAGACATGTTCTTGTCCAGGCCCTCATACTGTTGGACTTCATGCTCTCACTTACGCCCAAGGCAAAGTCCAAACTCGCTGACCTGACCAACAAGTCCGTGCTTTACGGCTTCGTACTGAGTGAAGAAGATGTAAGCTACTCCCAAAAGCCTTTGCGTCGGACCGGATACTGACTCCAGTAGGCCAAGTGGGCGATTAAAATGAGAAAGGCGATCGAGGAATATCTCCAGGAAGGGCCCGGTGGTAAATTTTACTATCGTATGGTGGACACTGTCCTTTCTAGGGATAAGAACTGGGTGCGTTGGAAGGCAGAAGGCTGTCCGTTGATTGAGAGGCCTCCGGTTTCAGTGTCCGAATACCTCGGTGCTCGCGAGCATGCGACCAAGGTTTATGCCAACAAACGGCTTCGCATCTCGCCTATGGGGTCTCTCGATTTAAAGTTTCTCTCGGAGGTGGAATCTCTAGCCGGTCTTGAGCGACTTAAGGAGTCGGAAAGGTAGGCGCCCCAAGACCACTGAACTATCCGCTAGCTGGGGTCTGACATTTTCAAAGGTTTTCTGTCCCTGCTGCCGATTCTCTCATGATGAGTATCATGGATGATGAGATGGATATCGAGATGGCCCAGAAGAAGGAGGATAAGGAGTACGCGATACGATCCAAGGCGAGCAAGACGTGGCGCATACTACGACTCTCTGCAAAAAGCAAGCTTGCGGCCTTTGATAAGATAGATGACGGCAAAAACATGAGGATTTTGTTCGAGACTGCCCAGCAATCAGACAGCACCCCCCAGACGCTGGAAGGCACGCCTCAGGCTTCCGAGGCCCCGACGAAGCCCTCGACGGATGGCGAACCCACGGGGCCGGAGCAAGATCGGGGAGTTACCAACCTCGAAAATGGAAACTCCACTGTTGCCACCCCACTGACCTCCGCTGATGCGAAGGACGCAGCTGCCCCGGACACCAAGACAATGTGAAGAACGCCACCTAGCGTCGTGCTGTGAAAAAGCAGTAATTGGGGATAAGGCGTAACCGTGATTGGTTCTAGTGATTTGACGCTCTCCAAGCCCCGGACGGATTATGATCCTGCGTTGGATCTGATGCAGTGGTCAGTGTTCGACGGCAATTGTGGCCGTATGCACCCCAATCACGACGCTAGCGAGATGCCTTGCAGCGCCTTGCATGGCCTGCCTGAGCCCGAGCCACCACAGTCCTTGCTCTATCTAGCCAGTGCGTTGCATTTGCTTGGGCCTAGTAGATATCTCTACCAGTCAGGACGAAGGGAGCCACAAGCGGTCACAACATTGATGGCTGTCACGAGGGGAGCTGGGAGATTACGGCGGGGATTGTGGCCTAGTTTATTGGCCTCTTGGGCGCCTTGCCCTAAGCCCGGCCTGCATCCTGACTTTGTCACCCAGCATGACCAACTCCCACCCTATCCTTTTCCAGTCATTCCTCCTAGCTCGTGGCGACAGTGAGGCCGGTGATCCCCTATGGTTGGCCCTCACATGTTCGGGCTCTTCCTCTTTTTTTTTTTTTTTTTTTTTAAAAAATTTTTTTTTTTCTTCCTTCGCTAGCCCTCTTCTGCCCCTCCTTTCTGTGTTTGCAGGCGGGGCAAAGCAACCCCCTCTCCCCCAGTGTTCGCTGTCATCCTTCAGGGGGTACTTTGACACGTTCAGCGGGTGGGAAGCACGTGCCGGGCCAGCCAGAGTATTAAGGGGAGGGGGTTAGAAAGGCGAGGAGTCTGGGAGCTGCAAGATAGCGCCGTCCACCGGAAATTGAAGGTCTCCAGGCATCCACCGCGGCTGCGACCGGGTACCTGTCTGGGGCTTCTGAGTCAGGGTGCGCGAGGGGGTCGAGGTTGTGTGGACAACTGCAGGCAGCCCACCTGGGACCTCTTCGACGGCCACTCTGTACTGCACAGCGCAATGGATCCCTATGCCTCTTGCGTCCTAGAGGGTTAAACTACGAAATCTCTCGGTGATCAGCAACTTTAATTACACTGGGGAGTTCCTGCATAATTTCATCAAGCTCGGTCCCGTTGTTCGAGAAAGAGGACGGGAGTGAGTCGAAAGGGGAGCATTATCGCGCGAGAGGCTTGACAGGAAGGTGGGTTCCCGGAAGGGTTTGCCAGCTTCCCCTCGAAAACAATCAAATAAATCAATCAATCAACATTAATAAAAAAAACCTGTCATGCAAGATTGCAGTGCCATGGCTGGGGCCAGTGCGCATATAGTCCACCGCCCTGAGTTTCAACGGAACGATAATGCCAATGTTTAAATGAATATTAATGTAAGACCCCATCCACATGGCTCCAGCTAGTGAAATTAAGTGACGGAGTCCCGGGGAGAAGCCAGCTGTATGGCTGTATCGCTTGTCAGGGTCCTGGAGGGATCGAGAATCCGATCCTTTCCAGCCATCGAGCCGGTACATCCAATTCCACGGACCCGACGGTGACGCTGTTATGGAGACTAAGGAGTGCACTCCGGACGATGCATGCATGGACGGAGGGATGTAGGTGGTAGGTGGTAGCTACTTACTACTACTATCTACCTCAGCTATCTAAAGACAGCTGTCTCCAGACCTATCATGATCGGATCGAGAGAAACATAGATAGCCGCCAGGGGGCTTTCCGGGGTTGTGATGAAGTTGCGCCCGAGCGATGTTGGTGGTGGGATCTAGCATCTATCTAGTACTTACTACTTACTCCAGAGGCATGGTCGATACATCAACTTTCTATTCTGGTTTCATCCGATACCTACCCACGGGAGGTATCTGTTCTGTTCTGATGTCTCTCAACCCCTAGCCCCTTTTTTCTTCCTGTTCCCTCGTCGCTGTCTATATGAAGTCTTGATTAATACCGGCCTCCTTTATATCGAGAGAGGGGAGGAGGTAAATCATCCACCTGGAGTTCAGGGGGATGCAGACAGGAACGGCCATATTGAATCAAGAGTGGGTGAGTAGATAGGTTGTCCCCCGTAGGCATGCCGTGTATGGAGTCCTCCATACAACAGAACAATCTGATTTTGACGACCAAGGATGCTCGATGAACGGGTCCATGGATTCCCGTTGTAGACGGTGTTTCATGTGAGCCGACGATGACCCGCACGGACCAAACACACTGGAGCCATGGAAATGGAATCATGGCCATGGAAGGCTTCAGAAGGAGAAAAGAAGAAGAAGAAGGTTGGTTAGATAACGTGCGTGTAACTAGTCAGTATCTCGACAGACAGGTAGATAGATAGATAGATAGGATATGCCGGTTGGGACCTTTGTTTGTTTCTTGGATGTGGTCGGGCTCGGCCTTTGGTAGTCTCAGCCCAAGTCTCAGTCGCGTTTCGGTCGGTCCATCCATCCTGACATCCAGACCGTGCGATCATCCACTCCCTCCAAGTCTCCAAGGCATCGACTTCTCTCGCATGAGTCCGTCTCTCGTCCCTTGCGATCCTCCGACTCAGCCTCCCCCGTGAATAACACCATATTCAGGCCGTTCCTGATCCACCCCATCCCGATCAATGTCTTATTTTCATTTGGGGTGGCACTGGGGACTCGAGGTTGAAACTTGACGGCGGCCCCCGCGGAGGCTTGCGTAATGGAACTTGGAAGGGGCAAAGGCATGGGCGCTTAGTCTCCTCTATCTACCCACCGATGGTCGTTCCTTCGCATCAGGAATCACCCGAGATCCATCTCTGCCAGCCCGCCATCCGGACCGATCTGAATATTACACGACTCCTCTCCAGAGTACCGACAGAATACAGGCACAGGCACTCCCCGCCCTGATCCAGGTAAAATTGAAGGGGCCCGCGACGCCACTTGGCATGACGCGATTACGCGAAGCCTTGCCAGAGAGATTAAAGTTGATCCTCCCCAATCTCCTCAACATCCACTCGGTTCGCTCGATCGCCTCGATTTGCTTTGGGATCGTCTTTCCCCGCACCGTTGCTAACCTGCTACAGCCTACACGGCGGTGTTGCTCAGCTGGGATCCTCCCTGGGCCTCCTCTGATCCTCTGATCCACCGCCCGAAGATTTGTTTTTCGTTCCTACCGCCTAGGTATCTTCTACCTAGGCTTCTTTCTGGTGTGGTGGGCTGGCTGGATGACTGGATACTACTATGCTTGCTACCCTGCGGTAGTGCTGAAGTGACTGTGAGGGATCATGCCATGGATTGGTTATCCACTCTTGGGTTTCCGAGATGCTGCGAGATCAGGGAGAAGTCTCCACCCTTGCTGTTGTTGACGGTACTGCTAGTCTAGTCTGCTATCTACTCCGGTACTCCATACCTTGACACGGTACATCCCTACCACGGCCCCGTACCCCGTGTGGCCATCGAAGAAGGAAAGCGGACGACGAGCAGGAAACGGAGAATGGGGAGGGAAAAGGAAAACCCACTCCTCCAACGAAGTCCTACTCACCTCCTTCCCTTCCCTTCCCTTCCCTATCCTCCTGTGCTGGACGGGATCCTCGATGATGCAGCCGAGCTCAAGCGAGCTCCGAGAGATTGCATTTCATCTCATTTTGTTATTTCCCCCCTTCTTTTTTCTTGCCTCGGTAACTTCCTATCCGGGAGATTGGTTCGAAACACGAGACACCTTCTCGAGTGTCAGTATACTACAGTAGTTGAGGTCTATCGAGTAGTTCAAACTTCCAACGATAAAGGCGTTTAACAAGTTGGGTCTGGATGAGGCTATTATGATTGTTATTGAGCCGAAGCCCGACCCGGCTTTTCTTTGTTTGTTTGTTTGTTTTTTTTTTTTTTTTCGGGGAGATTCTACGGATACTGGGAGGGTTCATGATTGCGGGCGAGTGTTCGCACTCGCCCACCTCGGAACCTCTGATATATATACTTAGTAGTACGTACACTCCATAGGGAGTACCCTGAACACTACTTACTGTACGCGTGGGTACTTTGGATGTACCTACTGTGTTATTTGCTGTAGGTACTCCGTAGTCACAGCAAGCAAACTCTTCTGGCATTCCTTGACCGCGTCATGTAGTTAGTCTACGGTAGATACATACGCACACAAGGACATTGTATGTATGTATCTAACTGTAGAAGTCGAACCCCTCCAACCCTTCTTGTTTGGGTCCGGCCTCTTCTGCAGTCTTTGCCACCGATTGATTGGCTACCGCCAGTCAAGCCCCGGCCTATAGCAGTGACGATACAGTCCTTGAATCTGGATGGATGGAATATTGGATGCATCCATCATGATCCATTCATGCTCACGCAGCAAGGTGCCTGGACTTGGACGTATCCAATACTCCGGCGTACCCCGTCCTCCGTACGTACCTCTGCGCCCTACCTACAGTGACAGTGTAGGTACGGATTCCTCGGTGTGGTACATCTTGACTCCACCGGGTCCCGGCTCACTCACATATCATCATCGGGAAATTTGATGATCGGCACAGAATGGCACAGGTCTCGGAGTGGGAGGTTGCTCACGGCCCATATTACAGGTCAGGAACAGACAGATACCTGGATACTCTGTACATGATCTACAAAGCACCGTCCCAGTGGCCACGTCCGAATCATGCTGCGGGTGCGCTTTCTTGTGATGATCGCATTCATGATAGAGTCATTGTATTCCATTGTCATTGTCCAGTGTTGTCTTGGTCTCATACCTGGAGTATCTTGATACTGACAGGTTTAATGGCATGAACTCGTCCTGTGCTTCCATTGCAGCACCTCTGATACTGTACCCATGTAGTACCAAGTAAGTACCGAGGTACCGGACTGTGCTGTGTGTCTAGGTAGTACGGAGTACCTTAGTACCTATCTAAGGTAGCACCTAGTAATTTAAGCGATTGCTTGATGGTGTACTCCGTACTCACTCCGTACCACCCATTCTTCCACCTTTCATTCACCCTTCATCTTGACAATCGTCATTGTACATACCTGGAGGCAGGCTGTTGACAACTTGACAGTATCTAGTACCTCAGTCCTTGATAGTCGCCTTGCCGTCAAGTTGTCCGATTTATCGTGAATAACCATTAGCCAATGGCCACGCCCTGCTCTATCTTAGTTGCGCACACCAGGAATTTGGAAGGAAGGCTGCCCCCCCCACCCACTGCTTTTCCACCTGTCGGAATCGTTCAATGGCCGTCGGTCTACAGGCCGCCCTGTCCCAGAGGGGGGTGTGTGTCCCTGCGGTGCCTTTTTGTCGCCTTACCTTGTTTTTCTTTCGGGTTATTCTTCTGGCCTTACCCATCTGATCCGATTATTATTCATCTTTTTTTACTGTTTTTCTCTTCGCTCTGTGTTCTGATAGGAAGAAAGGGAAAAATATCAACGCGTCCCGTAGCTCTTCTGCAAAAGACCAATCAGATCTCTCCCTAGAATGGAAATCTTTTTCTGTTGTTTTCACCCGTTCGATTGGTTCGACTTTGTACTTTGTTTCAATTCAATGGAAGCTACGGAGTACTTACTCCACCTATCTACTCTGTATCTTGGGACAGCAAGGCAATATCAGTCAGGAAAAATCCAAGTAGTGATGAGCCAAGGTAGACAATTGCAACAGAAACTCCATCTTGCACGACAAATCCTGTCTGGCAACTGTACACCTGGTAAGTACCAATCATACTCACCTTTTTTTTTTTTTTTCCGGCCGCGCCTCCGTTCCTGGGTGTAAGCACTGTAAGGTACCTGCCCTGTATCGGTATGGATGGAGCAGTCCCATTGTGAGGTGATTTGTGGGTATCTGCGGTCCAGTGCCGTACCTGGCCGTATTATTGGCCGCTCATTTCATTTCCACTGCATGAACGTCAAACCTCAACTTTCTCCCTCCCTCCCTCCTCCCTTCTCCTGAGTCAGAGATCCTCCGCGCGTCTGTTCTGTCTGTTTACTTTCTTACTTTCTATCTACCCATCTATCTATCTATCCACCCCGACTCGACCAGACTCCCCTTCTGGCGCTCTCTCCTCCTCTTTCCTGCCGAACATCACCCGGTCTGTTTCATGCAAGCGTCTCAAGTGGAGTCCCAGGAGGAGGACATCCCACTTTTCCCATCCATCCGCCTTCTGTCCCGGTGTCCCCCTCCCCCCCCCCCCCCCCCCCCCCCTCCCCTCCTCTTTGCCCGGTGGAGAGCACATGAGGCCCGCCACGCCCGACGACCGTTGACTGCACTGCTTTAGCGTCACGCTCGGTTCAGAGTCCGTTCAGCTTGCTTGCCTAGTGCATGGTCCGCTAGGTGGCCCTGGCCCGCCTTCCGCTGCATTCCAGCCTCGTTCGTCAGGATCCGACCAGGGCTAACGCTCCTAAAAGTCCGGCCTAGCAACTAGTCTCCTGACGCTAACCGTGGCTGTCGCAGGCTCGCCGCATGTACCGCGCCGCTTCGGCCGCAAGAGGTTCGAAAACTCGGAGACAACTCTGCATTTTTCTCCGCAAACCCTGCCTATCTGACTTCGCCTAGGCTGGTTAGGGCTAAGAGGGTCGAACTTGACCTGCCCCATCTGCCGGTCCGTGGACGTCCTGACTCCTGCGAGATACTAGGTACTCCGTCGGCCCTTCCAAAGTTACTCCTGCTGCTGGGCTGTCGACAACTCTACGTACCATAATCCGTCCTACGTACTTACGACGTCGGTTCTCCGTCTTGTCCAGCCGCCTGGTGCAGTGGAACCGGCGGAAATGCACTTCCTGACCATCAACTGTTGTAGCATCGCTTCGTACTGTGGCAATCTTGGGTACGCCGTACCTATGTATTCCGCTATCCACACTGGTACCTGAGATGACACTCAGGTTATCCAGTACCATCACTCAATCGTGTCCCATATGAGATGAGATGACCGATGCTCATTGCTGCCTGTCTCCACTTCTTTTACCGCCTCGGGACAGTCCTATCGCCCTACTCGGGGCTTCGTTCCCTTCTAATTATCATGATGTTGATTAAACAACCTCTCCCCCCTAATAATAAAATCATCCCCGACCCCCCTGTTTATCTTTTCTGTCCCTCCAAAGTGCTTCCAGCAGCTCGGACGTTCTTATGCGTCTTCAACAAATCACCTGAACGTCTTCCCTGGATGGTGGCGGGTAGTTCGCTAAGTGGCTCCTAACCTAATCCCTCTGGCTCGATCCACGCCCGGTGTCCGGCGGATTATGGAGCCAACGCCCGACTAGCGCTGTCGGTAGGCCTTCCAGGCTTCCACATGGTGTGTCTACTGCCGCCGCCTCTGTCCAGTGACGGTGGTCTCGGATGAGTCAGGACGGACTCCAGCCCCCGGCAACCAGGGTCTATTCACCCTTCAGATGGCGGTTGGCTGACAACCAGGATGGCCTGCGGGTTTCGGGCTAGGGAACTCTCAGCGTCCCAGACTTCCAATGACCCGCACGATGCGATGCAATGGGACGGGGCTGCCGGTTCCACGTCGGAAATTTTACGAGCAATAGAGAGTGCCGGATGTGGGTTACTAGAAACGGTTGATGGCTGTTTCGCCCACTTCATACTTACTTAGTTTACTATACCCTGCGTGGGTATGGGACGTCTACCCCGTTAGACTGAAGAAGCACCTCGATCATGAACTACGTCCCCGCCCCCCTCCCCTTTACCCTTCGTTTACAGGGCTGTTGTTCTTGTCCGGGTTCGTCACAGTCTGTCTGGGCTTCGTGGGATCTCAATTCGCCACCGTTGCTCTCGTGCGCAGCTGTGCTGCCCTTCGATTATCCACAGGCCATTCCGCACTCGATCTCTTCCCGTCTCTTTATTTTTACTTTTATTCTTATTCTTATTTTTTTTTATTATTTATTTATTTATTTATTTTTTTCAATTCTTATTTGCCTCCCCCATATCAGATCGAAGGCTTCGTACCCTTGGTACCGGCAGCCTTAAATTGTAAAGTTAAAGGTTGTACCTAGTTTTTCCCCAGCAGTCCTGGTCCGGAGCACACTGGCCTTGGAAGCGTGGTCATCCTATGCTCCTTCGTTGGTCAGACCGTCCGGTGACGACCTCCCTCAGTGTCACTACGCCTGCTGCTGCTGCTACTGCTGGTGTCTAGTCCGGAGGCCCCGCTACTACTACTACGACGACTACTACTACTACTGTTACGGGGATCTACGACCGCACCGGACGGGGGACTCATTGAGCCTGGAATCATCCCCGGTCCTTAGCCCAGGTTCCTGTTCCACTGGCACTTTCCCTTCCACCCCCCCCCATTGTCCTCAATCCTCTTTTTCTCTTCTAGTTCTCTGCTGCCTTGTGGTACTCCATCCGGGCAAGACCAACATCCCCATATCCATCCCACGGATGTGTACACCGAGGGGGGCCTTCAGTTGACACTTGTAGTATGGTGTGAGATCTCCGTGTACCGAACCTCCAAGCTGTGACCCGTTCAGGTTAATTCCGTTTTTTTCTGACACTCGTTCCTCCCTTTATCTTAATTCCCCCATTATTTTTTGAGTTTGTTCCTCCGCGTTAGCATCAAGCACCTTCCTCTCGTTTGCAACCAGTCCCTGTATCAAGGACCGAAGGCCATTCGTTCTTTCAGACCTCGGGCACTTCCTCGTCCACCGACCAACCCTCCCGTCGTGTGCCCTGTGCCCTTCTGCAGCAAGAGCAGCAAGCAGCAGCATCCTGTCCCCCCCCCCCCCCCCCCGGCGGTAGTGCTTGTGGTGGTCTTCTGGGTTTGGGTGGCCAACTCGAAAGTGGATCTCTGGCTGGCCGTGACCAGGGCCTTGTCATCTAACGTCCTGCGTTATTTCCACTGCCGTGATCGTGCTTTTGTTTCCGGGTTGGGCTAAGCACGGTTTAATCTCCTCTATAACCTTCTACCCACCGTCCGGTAGCCTCCCCCCCCCGCCCCGGCCGTATCCCAGGACCCAGCAGAGGGATCGACTTTCATTTCTTGCCGTTCGTTGTTGGTCTTAGCGGACGCCGAGAATCTCCTTTATCGTTTCGGGGGCAAGTCAAGGGGAACATCCCAAAGAAGGTCCGCAGTGTGGTTCATCTGTTGCGGTTCGCCCACCACTGGTACTGCTCCCCTTCTACTATCAGGACTGCCTGCATCGTCTGTCCACCTGTCCCCCGATCCCCTTACTCCTTGGTCAGGTTCTCGCAGAGGACCGATCACCGGGTTCTTCTTCTTATTATTATTCTCTACCTTTCTTCGTCTTTCATCTCACGGTCCACGGCTCGGAGATCCTGCGCTTCTTCAGCAAGCGCCCCGACAGCTCGTGCAGACCCACCCTCTTCTCCCTTGGCTGCGATCCTGGTCGCAGCTTCTATCTACCTATCTATCTATCTGCATCCAGATTTAAACTGCAGTGCGCCGAATCTCCCACCTCTGAGGGTGTATGCGCTAGATCTGCATTGTTGTGATATTTACATGGTGTAACCGTGTCACATCTACCATGTCACTCAGCGGACCCTGTGTCTGGTTGTCCTCGTTGTCGCCACCTTCCGGTTCACATCTACCTGCCATAACGAGTCACTGGTCGACAGCACCCTGGAACAGTGACCAAGCCTCATCCAGACCAAGGGCTTTGCCGCCCAGGCTGCCCGGGTCGTGGGAGAAGGAGAGTGAGCCAGCAAAGCCGCCCTCCATCGACATGCAGCCGGCTGCGCTGAAGGCTGAGAATGCCTTCACAACCGTAGCTCCGGCGGGGACGTCGAGCCCAGTCCAGCATGCTGGGGGACCCGCATCTTTCCCAAATCCCGAAAGTCGAATCACAGAACCGGTGGAAAGCCCGACATCACGTATGAAGTTGGAAAAGATCGATCGCAGCGACCCTCATTTCCCTCGGCCGCCAGGGACAGTCAGTCCTCAGGTCATGAAGCAGAGAACGCCCGATCTTAAGGACAGGGAAGCCGCAGAACAGCAAGATAGAGACCGGGAGAATAGCGACGCCGCGATGGCCTCTTCCGATGATGGGGCGGAATCGTCCGTTGGCGGGGATAAGAAGCAGTCATCGGATTCCAAAAGCGAAAAGAAGAAGATGAAACGATTCCGGTTGGTGCTCGACAAAGCCTCAAACCAACAATGCCGTTGTGTCACCGCTGACGATCTTTGGCAGATTGACCCATAACCAAACTCGCTTTTTGATGAGCGAGTTCACTCGCCAGGCTCATCCCGATGCTTCGCACCGCGAGAGACTATCGAAGGAGATTCCGGGGTTGACCCCGCGCCAGGTCCAAGTCTGGTTCCAGAACAGGTACTTACAGCCACTGCCGCTCGGGGAAGTCACTGCTGGATCTCTACTGACACTTGTTTTCTAGACGAGCAAAGCTCAAGCGACTTACAAGCAATGACCGAGAGCGCATACTGAAATCACGAGCGTTGCCAGATGACTTCGATACCACTCAGGTTTTACGCACCCCCTTCGACCATAAAACGTCATCAGAGGCACCAGTTGCGTCCCCCGAAACCCCTCTGGCACATAATATCGCTTCTAATTCTTTGAAGATGCTCCTCACTGATGGACTGCCCCGACTGAACGACGATGACTATGTGATTTCGCCACTGAGCTCGGCCTCGACGACAGGGAACTTCTCATCGGCTGTGGACAGGCATTTCGAAAACTACCCCCAGGCTGGCATGCCGGCTAGAGCTGGACCAGCTCCCCTCTCAGACATTCACCGGAACAATCGCAGCGCTTTCCCCTTCCCGAGATCGAGCAGCTTCTCGGAGACCTACAACCGTGGACTCCACTTCCCCGGACAATTTTCGAGGCCTGGTGTGGAGTCACTGGGTCATCCCAGCATGGCGTATGCTCGACGTCCGGTAGACTACGGGTTGAATCGGCCAGCCAATGGCCTGGTTGTTGGCTATGATCACCAACGAGCCATGGAGGGATCGGTGTCACCCACAGGGCCGCCAGACCAGCCAGTCCAGTACAATGTGGAGAATCACCGTACGTCCCCCCCACGGTTTTATGGTGACCACGCGCTAACAGTCGGAACCACCAGACCAGCAAATACACAATTACCAGTCCTCGCTGGCAATGCCGGCCCCAAGGGATATGCGGGCATGGAAATCAACCCTCACATCCAGCAACAGGGACGGCAGATACCAGCGATGCATTCCGTGCCGGTTTCGGAAGCACCCGACTACCGGCCCTACTCGTATGACCACCACCCCTACAGTATGAGCCATGCGATGCCTTACTCCCATCCCAATGCTTCCAGCATGAGCCTCCCCGCTTCTCTTCCTTCCGATTCGAACAGCGTCTCCCAGGGGCCTGTGGTCACGTCGGCCGAGGACCGCATGAACCACCCTCCGCCACAACTCATCGACCCGCTGAGGGCCAAGTTCGGCAACCAAACATTTGAATATGCGAACTACCTATAATTCAAAGGTCGCTAGGACCCCTGGAAGCGCCCCTTCTTCTCCACCGCCCTGCATATCCTAATCTTCACGGAACTCTATATTCATTTTAATCAGCCGGGAGTGTCTGCATTTTTTTTTCTTCCCCCTCCCGGCTTGCATTGGACATGCCGACATCCTGATCCGGCCGAGGTTTCCAACTAAGTTTCCCTAATTTTTGATCATTTCCCTTGTTCCTTCCAACCCCTCCGGTTTCCTTGCATGTAACATCCCCCGAGGGGGAGGGCGGAGGGCGAGTGTGCATTTGCAAAATCAGCTATTCTGGGCCGGGACATTGCATGGCGTCTTCTTTCTGTCTGGTGGGTTTCCTGGCATTTGCTTTCTCATCTCCTTGCGGTCCTGTGAGCGGACTTTGCCCTTTCTCAGCTTTGGTTTGGCCTGTATCAGCCTGTTTCTTTCTTGTTCTTAATTCGGGAGGCTCCTGTGACCTGGGGTTGTTGTGTGTATATGGATATTACATTCTAGTGAATAATTTTTAAAGCCATACATAACTTTTCGGTTCTTGATCCCCGCTGTGCACAGAAAGCATGTATGTCGATCGCAGCTGGAGGAGTGCCACTCGTGACAGCCTTGGCCCGGTGGACTGACTCAACTAGGGCTCGGGAGGGCCATAGGTCGCCATAGGTCATCATAGGTAGCCAGCCACCCAATGACATGACTCCAGATAGTAACCACGACGAGTCTCGATGGTCAGCAAGAGCAGCACTGCCTCTCCAGGGCCTCTCCCCAGGCCTGTCCAGCGTCGAGGATTACCAACCACAGCGACGTGAGTTGCCTGGCCCTGCATCCCCCCCCCCGACCGTCTCGGCCAATCAGCCGCCGTGCAAATGCGCAGCAGCTTTCGACCGCCTCCGCCCCGGCCAATCAGAGCGCGGGCATTGCCAATCGTCGCGGCTCAGCACGAAGTATAAGTATCGGCTTCAATCCAGCATTCCTCCTCCATCTCTCACTGCCTGAATCGTACTTTCAAGACCCCATCTAGACTACTTCCTGTGCCGTTCGGAGCATTCCAATCTACCAAACCGATCAGATCTCTCATCCGCCCGGAACTGTTGACACTGTTGATTACGTCATATCGGACCTTTAACTACTTTCCAGCTCCAACAATCAATCCGTCAATATGGTTCACCCTTCCACCTGCTGCAAGACCTCCGGTGACGGGAGCTGTGTCTGCGCCGCCCAGGCCAAGTGCTCCTGCGGCAAGGAGAACGCCCTCCACTGCACGTGCAACAAGGCATCCAGCGAGAACACCGTTGCGGGAGCTCGATGCTCATGCCGTAAGTCCAGTCCTCCTCTTGAGTGGGCGATCGATTCCGCATCTTGATTCCAAATATTGATACCATCCCCAGGAGCTCGCCCGGCCGGCCAATGCACCTGTGAGCGTTCCGTCAGCGAGAACAACCCCGTAACAGGCGATGCCTGCCCCTGCGGCAAGAGGCCCGAATGTGAGTCCTTCCCAGGCAACGCAATAGCTGAGACGAAACCTGGACTAACATGTGAATCTAGCTTCTTGTACCTGTGAGAAGGCCGGCGCTGTGGATGCGGCGGTTGACCACCTCGAAACCGACTTCACTACCCGTGCTTAGATGACTCTTCTTTGGGCCCGGGGGGGAGGGGGGGTAAGATTACCTTCTGCCTCTGGCTTGCTTTTATGTGGCACGTGTACTTTATAGGGACTGGTGTTCTTTCTGGAGTTTGACGGATGTTCAGGCTACTAGATCTGCTTCCTCGGTTGTGTGGGTTTTTTGATATCGGGATTGGGGCTACATTGTTACCATGAGCATTGTATAGGGTGGGAAAATCGAGATGATACTTTCAAATAATTGAATGATACTATGGTCAAATTGACAAAAGCTTTACACTGTATATCGATATACGTTACTAAGCGTCTCGTCTGTAACCCACCGTCATTGATTGTTGATCTGGAATGTCAGCACTCTAAGTTGGAGTTGCAACTTGCAAGGGTCGCCAGGGTCGGGGTCCAATGCCATGCCGTGCACCGCCACGCCGCATCAACGTTGTTCCCGATCTCCGCCGGATCGGCCGCGGAAGTGGCTGAGGCGGTGTTTCGCTCCCGGCGAGAGTCTCTCCTGCTTCCGGTTGCTGCTGCTGCCACTCCTCCTATTCCAACCCCCATTTGTCCCTCTCTATTCCTCCCACGCCATAGTGAGAGCTTCTCTCGGACGTTGGAGTCTCTCCCCCAGAGTATCGCGGTTTTCTGGACCCCCCAGCTGCCTAGATCGCCCCCAATCTCTCAATAGACAGTCTCACCCCCTGTCGCGCGCGCTCCCGAACCCCCCCTCTTCCCCCTCCTCCAGATCTCGGCTCACTCATTTTCTACTGCGTTTGCGCCATGTTGAATGCGCCCTAACGATTCCATCGGACTGGCAAAGAAATAAACAACCGTTTAGTCTGGACATGGTTGTATGACGCAGTCTCGCTAAGTGAATTCCACGGGCGTGGTGTCTGCGCTTTACCTTCAAGTCTGAGAGAGCCTCGGAACAGGAACGACAACGCATTTGCCCGATCTACAGCTCGCCTCGGAGCAACAACGCCTATTCATATCCCTCTACTAATCTATTCGAATCGTCCTAATCAACATATGCAACGTCGATCAACATGTCGTCCATGCGAGGCTTGGTTCAGTTCATTGCCGACCTGCGAAATGCAAGAGCGCGCGAACTGGAAGAGAAGCGGGTGAACAAGGAACTGGCCAACATCCGCCAGAAATTCAAGGGGGGCAGTCTGAACGGGTACCAGAAGAAGAAGTACGTGTGCAAGCTGCTCTACGTGTACATTCAGGGATACGATGTCGATTTCGGCCACCTCGAGGCCGTCAATCTGGTCTCCTCCCCCAAATATTCCGAAAAGCAGATCGGGTACCTGGCAGTGACCCTGTTCCTGCATGAGCAGCACGAGCTGCTCCACCTTGTTGTCAACAGTATACGGAAGGACCTGCTGGATCACAATGAGCTGAACAACTGCTTGGCGCTGCATGCGGTGGCCAACGTCGGTGGACGGGAGATGGGCGAGGCGCTCTCGATGGATGTCCACCGGCTGCTTATTTCCCCGTGAGTGGCTCTGTGGACCGGACTTTCGTTCGGTTGGGACTGGCTAATCGTTTCATAGTACCTCCAAGGCCTTCGTCAAGAAGAAGGCCGCCCTGACCCTCCTTCGGTTGTATCGCAAATACCCCGGCATCGTACAGAACGAATGGGCGGAACGGATAATCTCCCTGATGGATGACCCCGATATGGGTGTCACGCTATCGGTCACCTCGCTCGTCATGGCGTTGGCCCAGGACAAGCCCGACGAGTATAAAGGGTGCTATGTGAAGGCCGCACATCGGCTGAAAAGGGTCGTGGTCGACAACGACATTGCGCCCGATTATCTCTACTACCGGGTGCCGTGTCCCTGGATCCAGGTGAAGTTGCTGCGTTTGCTGCAGTACTACCCACCTGCAGGTAAGCTCTGGTGTACTCTCTGATTTTACATGTGGAGCTGACCCGCTCGCCGCAGAGGACAGCCATGTCCGCGAGATTATCCGCGAGTCTCTGCAACAGATAATGCACCTGGCCATGGACACGCCCAAGAATGTCCAGCAGAACAACGCCCAAAATGCAGTGCTTTTCGAGGCGATCAACCTGCTCATCCACCTCGACACCGAGCACAGCCTCATGCTGCAAATATCCACTCGCCTGGGGAAGTATATCCAGTCGCGGGAGACGAACGTCCGCTACCTGGGTCTGGAGGCAATGACACATTTCGCGGCGCGGGCTGAGACTCTCGATCCCATCAAGAAGCATCAGAACATCATCCTAGGGTCACTTCGAGACCGGGACATCAGCGTTCGGCGCAAGGGGTTGGACTTGGTTTACAGCATGTGCGACACGACCAACGCTGGCCCGATTGTGAACGAGCTGCTCCGCTACCTACAAACGGCCGACTACGCTATTCGGGAAGAGATGGTGTTGAAGGTGGCTATCCTCACCGAAAAATATGCGACCGACGCCCAGTGGTACATTGACATGACTCTGAAGCTCTTGTCGCTGGCTGGTGATCATGTGAACGACGAAGTGTGGCAACGAGTGATTCAGATCGTGACCAACAATGAGGAATTGCAGGCATACGCCGCGCACAATCTCCTCGGTTATTTGAAGACAGACTGCCACGAGAGCTTGGTGAAGATTGGATGCTATGTTCTGGGCGAGTTTGGACATCTGATCGCCGAAAGCCAAGGCTCCAGTCCCATTGAGCAATTCCTGGCGCTGCAGGCGAAGATGATTACCAGCACGGACAACACCCGGGCGATGATCCTGTCGTCCTTCGTCAAATTTGTCAACCTGTTCCCCGAGATCAAACCCCAACTCCTGCATATATTCCGTTTGTACAGCCACTCCCCTGATTCCGAATTACAGCAGCGTGCTTTTGAATACCTGTCGCTGGCGACGCTTCCCACCGACGACCTACTCCGGACGGTCTGCGACGAGATGCCACCCTTCTCGGAACGAGCGTCTATCTTATTGTCGCGGCTGCACCAGAGGACCGCCGGCACCACGGAGAAGAAGACGTGGGTGGTGGGCGGCAAGGATGCGAATACAGACCAGCAGGAGATGCTGATGGCGCAGAACACCGGGCTGAAGCGTAGCTTCACGACAATTGTCAACGGTACGAAGACCGGGGCAAATGGAACGGCAGCACCGTCGGGCTCGTCGGGCGACCTGGCGGGTCTGGATCTTAGCGTGGCCGCCGCACCTGCGCCGAATATGGCCAGCGCGGCCCACCTGACTCCTGATTGGGATATCGGTTACAACCGATTATACTTTGGTGGTGAAGGCGTGCTGTTCGAAGATGCGCAGATCCAGGTCGGACTGCGGTCCGAATACCGTGGGCACATGGGCGTCGTCAAGATCTACATCTCGAACAAGTCGTCCTACCCGATCGGGTCCCTCACCACGACGCTGGATAATCCCTCGGCTCCGAACTTGAAGATCGACACGAAGAGTCTGCCGGAGCCGTCTGTGCCTGCCGTAGGCCAGACGCAGCAGACGCTGTTGGTCGAAGCGCACGGGCCGTTCACGGAGGCGCCCACGATCCGCATCTCCTATCTCGCGGGAGCGCTACAGGCGTACACCCTGCAGCTCCCCATCAGCATGCACCGGTACATGGAGCCATCGTCCCTGTCGGCGGAAGATTTCTTCAAGCGGTGGCGGCAGATCGGCGGGGGCCCGCTGGAGTCGCAGAATACGTTCGGGGCCACGACGCGGGCCAAAGACATCAGCGAATCGTTCACGCGGCGGGTGGTGGAAGGATTTGGCTGGAAGATCATGGACGGCGTGGACCCGAATCCCACGAACATTGTGGGCTGCGCCGTGTTCCAGTTTACGGGGGGTAAGACGGGCTGTCTCCTGCGACTGGAGCCCAACTATGACCGACGGGTAAGCATGACCTCGACGCAGCATGCCTTGGGACCGACGCTGACAAGACATTGGCTTAGATGTATCGGATCACCATCCGCGCCACCCAGGAAGCGGTACCACTGGCGCTGGCAAAGCAGATGGAGTCGAGACTGTCGCAGGGCGCGCTGTCGGACAGTGGACGGTGACGGGACGAAAGGATCATTGCCTCATGTACCCCGGCGGAACGCACTGGATGATCGTGTTCCGTTCTTCTTACTCCGCTATCGGCCGGTAGACGGGGGTGTATTTATTATCGGGATCGACCACGTATATACCACGGACATGCGGTTTAATAATGTACAGGCAGCGCTGTCTGACAACCCCAACCCAACAAAGGCCATTGTAATCCGGCGACGGGGGTACCGTTTCCCTTTATACCCCTGTTCCACCCACCCCTGTAATGCAACCTTGGCTGTCGTGACTCGTAACATCAACCAACAAGACCCATCCGACCCCTCACCCCTCACACCACCTTGGCCTGATCCTTGGGCGGCCTCTCCCCGAAAATGGTAGTTCCCACGCGGACCTGATCACTGCCAAGGGCAATCGCGCCCTCAAAGTCCTCACTCATCCCCATACTCAACTCCAAGCCCGCCTCCTCCCCAACCAACGCCAAGTCGGCAACCACACGATCCCTCGTCTCCTTCAGACAAGCAAAATCCTCATTCTCATTCTCGGCCGTCGTCGCCCTCGACCTCGCAATCGCCCCGATGGTCATAACACCCTGCAACCTCAGCCGGGGGCACTTCTCCCTGATAAACGCACACAGCTCGGTCGCCTTCTTCGGCTCGACACCGGACTTGTTCTCCTCGCCGGAGGTATTCACCTGCACGAAGACGCGCAGCCGCTCCTCATGGTTCGTGGCGCGGACCTCCTCACTGCGCTCCCCCCAGCCGCGATCCAGCAAAGACGCCTTCTTCTCTGAGTCGACGCTCTCGACGGCCCATAGGCCGCGGACTTCGCGCGCCAGCGCCACGCATTTATTCGACTGCAGCCCGCCGATGAAGTGCCATTTGATGGTTGGGGGGAGTAGGCGTGACTTTTCGGTCAGTTCTTGCTGGTAGTTCTCGCCGAAGTGGATGTGGGAGGCCGGCGGTTGGTGGAGGGTGAGGATGTCGGAGGCGGGCTTGAGTTTGGAGACGGCGACCAGGCGCGGGGTCGTGGGTGAGGAGGGGTTGGAGGGGTTGGAGGCGGCGGTGGCGGCGGTGGTGACTCGGACGGTGACGGAGGCGAGGTTGGAAAGAAGGATGGAGGTGCGCGAGGGGCAGGAGAGGGGGATTTGAGTGGTCATGGTGGATGGTGGAGGGGGGCAGTTGGTGATTCACTGCTTAGTAGTACGGAGTAGTTTAGTAGGTAGTAGTTATCCAAAATCATTCATAATAATAAAACAAGTTGATGGCCCGATCGAATCGCCGATGCCGCGGTCCGCGCTAGCCGGCCCGGGACTAGCACACACGTGACACGGGAGATCGGCTCAATTGGTTCCGGGACGTGCGCACGTGAATGACTAAGTAGAGACTAGTCCTGAAGCGGATGGTGACTTGGATAGTAGTAGTAAAAGTACAGTTTCCCCGGGAAGCGGCAAAACTGCTTTCGTCATTCTGCAGGGGATCAGCCACGAACCATTCTTCTGGGTGACTATCACTTCACTACCATCAGGTTCGATTGTTCTTCTGTTGTCATCATCATCATCATCATCATCATCATCATCATCATCATCATCATCACCACTCTTTGATGTCATCTATCCCATCACGCAACACATCCTCCCCTCCCCCCCCCTGTCTTTCAATTTCTCGGCAGATGGATGGCTCTAAGCTCTAGACGCCCGTTTCGGCTTCCAGAGCCGCCGGGGCTGTCACAGGCTGCCACCATCCGGAAGCCAAGCCCACCGCCGTCTCCAGCCAATTTCCATCTGCTCCATCCACTATCACCATGCCGCCAGTAGTCGAGCACATCTCGTCTTGGGAGGAGCTGTTGTCGCCATATTAGTCACGGTAGTCGCTGCTCTAGCACCACTCCTAAACCACATGGACACTGGATCCCCCCTCCCCCCGCCCAGCCCGTGCTTATTATGTCCGACCGGGTGAGAAATAATAGAGATGCCTGGTCTCTTTCTTCTTCCTGGCCCTTCCGGACGGGGCCTTCCATCCATCATCCCCTGAAGAAGGAACCACTGCCACAACCCCTGGGCCCCTGGCTCGTCTCTTTCAGCTGTGCACGCCCGAGACATCCGATATTTTTTTTTTTTTTTTTTTTTTTAGAAAAAAATTCTTTCTTCCCCTCGGTACGGAGACTGAAGGTGGTATTGGGTGATGCTGAAAGCCGCGGATCCGAGCGCGCACCAGAAAAAGGCCCAGGAAGCTCCTATCCGGTTGGACCAAGCCAGAGGAGGGGGGAGTACGTAGCAAAGTAGCGGATGGGCTATTTAGTTAGTGTAGAAGCAGAAGCAGAAAGGGCAGGTCAGCGGGAGCAGCAGCTGCAGTTACATCCGATGCATCCTTGTCGCACTGCCATCCATCCATCTTGCATTCAACCTCACTCTTTTGACGCCGAACTCCACTCCAGCGCTTTGAGCTGACGTCAAACACTCCTTCATGCAGTCTCATTCATTGATTTGCTGCATTGTCTTTTCTTGTGTTGAGTCCCAGCAGACGGCCATTCGTCCATTCATGCCTCATTTGGCCTGTCAATTATTCATTCATTCATTCATTCATGCACTGGGTCTCTTTTTACTTTCAGGACTCCACTTCAACACCCCCCCCCCCCCCCCCCTTGCCCTCCCTGACCGACTCGAGGGTCTAAATTTACTCCCCTCTTTCGTCCTCGTGCATTGTCTTTCACTTTGTACTTTGTTCTCTCCCATCTCATCTCCCCTCCTTGCGAGACGCCGCCGTGACTTGCATTGATCAATCGGGGGGTCTTTCACCCAAGCGACGACGAGACCACGGACCCGACAGACCGTCCTGGCGACAGTCTGATCAACCCCTGCTGCGTTGGAGTGCGTCATTATCAGATCCGAGCAGATCCCATCCAGCCAACCGGCCAACCACCATAAGGTTCATACATCATCAGATCCGCCCCGTCCAGACCAGAACCAGACCCGGGGAACCGCCCCCCAAATGCCCTATCCTACTTATACTCTTATGCTTCCTGCCCTCCCTCACCCCCGAATCTCCTGCTGAACAAGTTACGATCAAACGGCCGATTCTGAAGACAGAACAAACCCCCCCCCCCTTCGACCCCGAAAATTACAAGACCACCTGCTTTGACAGCAGTGTCAACCAACCCCAATCCAACTGGCACGAACCACATCCCAACGGCCCCCCTCCATCCACTCACCTCGCCGCAACCCTCAATTGCATCACCGGAAGCCCGCGGCAGCATATCCACACCGACTCGATTACTCATTTTGGGCACAAACCGAAGCCCTTCTTTGCAACGACCTTAGGCATTTAACTTTCGGGAATTTGCATCGATTTTTTTTTTGCCCTTGTCGAGAGATTTCCTTGTATTTCCCACACTCTCTCCACCACCCTCATCCCACACCATACCAGCCCACCATGTGTCGCCAATACTTCATGGTCTATGAATGGTGCCGGTGCGAACAAGACGCCGGCCAACAGCTCTGCTCGGAGCGCAACGAGAACGACTACTGCTCGAACATGGCCATCGACGTGGTCCACATGCACTGCTTCTGCCACGGCCATGCCACCCGCGGCTTCAAGTCGGAGAAGAAGACGCGGAAGTTGGAGCGCAAGATGGAGCGGAAGCGCCTGTCGACGCTCAGCCTAGACGAGAAGAGTCTCCTCGCCCCGCCGAAGAAGAAATGGTATCGCTTCTCGCTCCGGTCGCGGACCTGGTAGCGGCCTTCACTGGGGGGTGCGTGTGGTGAAGATCTTGTTTCATTTTCGCTGGGCGGCTGTCTCAGATCGCATTGCATTCGTTAGGTTTTCTTTTCCTTTGTCTTGGGGGATCAGCACGGCGTTCTGTCTTGGAAAGGCATGGAGTTTTCACTGCTATTATTGGGACGGGAGGGACGCGGCGTTTATTTTCGGGCGGACAGGGTGATTGATTTGATTTGGATTTGGCCCTGCGAGGCTTTCATATGTGGTGTTCAGTGTGGCTCTTATTTGGCTTCTTAGGGCTGGTCTGTCTGTCTATCTATCTGGGTTTCTTATCGATCTGAACCGATCGGAGCGATCGGAGGGATTGGAGGGATTGGAGGAAGGATGGCCATATGGGGGATCCACTTGGGTGTGGGTTATTCAGTCGGAAGGGACGAGAATAGAAATGGAGACTTGAGATTGGAAGCCCAAAGAGTGCAGTAGTTGTAGTAGTAGGAGTACAGGTGTACAGGAGGGAAAGAAAGACCCCTGATCGGTGGACCAGAATGAGGGGAAGGGAAGATCCGCCCGCTCCCTGTTTGGCCTTAAGGCTGCTGCTCCTCCTCCTCCTCCCTTTCCTCGGCTTCTCTCCCCTTCCCCTTCCTAAGGATCTCTCCCATCTCTCCTCTCCTCTCTCCTCGATTCACTTTCTTTCTTGCATTCTCTAGGACACGTCAGACGCTCCTACCCTCAATTCACCACCGCCCATTCACTGCCCCGGAATCCTCCCCGATCCCCGATGCGCCCGACATGGACCCCTCCAAGCGCGATGATCCGGCGTCATTCACGGCTGCATCGACTTCTACTTCAACCCCGTCCGATCCCCCTGCATCCATTGGCTCCGCGTCCTCATCGCAGCATCGCCTGAGCCATCCTTCTATGCATGCGACACCTCTCCCACATCCACTATCGCCGGGACTCGCGACGCCCTCGTTGTTATCGCCCTCCGACCCCCCCGCGCCGCGTGTTGTCGCGAACCCAACGCATCCCGCCCCCCGTCGCATCCCCAGTTCCAGCTCCCTGAGCGACGAGCGTCGCCGGTCCTCGCACTCCCCGAGTCTGAAGAAGCGCTCATCCACCGCCTCGCTGCGTTCCAATCGAGGAGCCTCCACCTCGCCCCGACCCAGCTTGTCCCGACACTCCTCCTCGTCCACGTTCGGAACCTCCCCCACGAGCGCGTCCGCTGCCCATCACAACATGTCGGCCAAGAAGCCTCCCCTTGCTGCGACCACAGAGCTTCCGGCCCCCACCGCCGCGTCCATTGCAGCGGACTATTTCCGAAAGGAGGTGGACTGGCACCAATCCGCCGACCTGCAGTCCCAGACGTTGGTGCTCGTCCACGATGCGTGTTACGGCCATCGGTTCTCGCGCCCCCGGGCCTCCAAAGCCGCGCTCAACTCCATCGTCGAACGCCCGGAGCGCATTCAAGCCGGCGTGCTGGGGATCGCCGCTGCCTACGTCCGTCTCGCCCGCCGACATGCGGGGGGCCGGTTCGCTCCTCACCCGGACTTAGACCCTAATCGTCTGCCTGCCCCCCCCTTTCAGATTCGCAAGACCACGCGGACGCTCCCGCTCAGCTCTCCTGCCGTGACGCATATTCACGGCTCGAAGTGGATGGAGGAGCTGAAGTCCATGTGCGACGCGGCAGAATCGCGACTGGCATTGAATGGTAAGGAGCTGACCCGTCCCCGCAGCGCAGGCAAGGACGGTGCCGCCGCCGCCAATGCCCCTGCCTTTCACGAAGGCGATCTCTACCTGTGCGCGGAATCGTTGAACGCATTTGAGGGAGCGCTGGGCGGAGTCAGTGACGGCGTGGACGCTGTTCTCGGTCCGGGTCCGACGAAGCGCGCATTTGTTTGCATCCGCCCGCCCGGCCACCATTGCTCCTCGGGCCATCCATCGGGGTTCTGTTGGATCAACAATGTCCACGTGGGCATCTCCTACGCGGCCATGAACCAGGGGCTAACCCACGCCGCCATTCTCGATTTCGATCTCCATCACGGAGACGGCTCGCAGGATATTGCCTGGGAGCAAAACCACAAGGCCGTGACCGCACCGCGAAATGCGGCAGCCTATCGGAAGGCCATGGTCGGATATTTCAGCCTGCACGACATCAACTCCTATCCCTGTGAGATGGGCGAGCCGGAGAAGGTGCGCAACGCGAGCGTGTGCATCGATAAGGCCCACGGGCAGTCCATCTGGAACGTTCATCTGGAGCCGTGGAAGTCGGAAACGGACTTCTGGAAGCTGTACGCCGCCAAGTACGCCGTGCTGATCGACAAGGCGCGGGCGTTTCTCCGCATGCACACGGAACGCCTGGCCAGCACGCCCAACGGCCCTCCGCCCAAAGCCGCCATTTTCATCTCGGCTGGGTTCGATGCGAGCGAGTGGGAGGGCGCCGGCATGCAGCGCCACCAGGTGAACGTTCCGACCGAGTTCTACGCCAAGTTCACCGCAGATGTGGTTCGCATGGCCAACGAAGAAGGTCTGGGGACGGATGGGCGCATCATCAGCGTCCTGGAGGGCGGCTACAGCAATCGCGCGCTGACCAGTGGTGTTCTCAGCCACCTGTCCGGACTGGGCGACTGGAACAGCGCGAATGGGGTGGATGAGCCCGTCGACCGCCTGGCCTCTGAGATGACCGATCGCCTCGGCCTATCCGACACTGTACCCATGAGCCATCCCGAGCCTACATACGACAGTCAGTGGTGGTCGCTCGCCTTGCTGGAAGAATTAGAGGCCCTCGTATACCCGCCGGCGGCGCCCGTCAAGCCCCGGGAGAAGGCCGCGCCGACTTACTTCGCACCCACGCAGTCGTTTTCCGCCAAAGTGGTCAATCCGTCGCGCGACCGCAAGTCCACAGGCTCCCACTCCAGCGTGGAACACGAAGCACCACTGCCGCTGCCGCTGCCATCGGTCGGCTGGGCGACTGCCGCACACGAGCTGTCAAAGGTTTTGATCCCAACCCACCGACAGACCGTGAGCTGTCGGCCGGAGGAGCTTAACGCGGAGGCTTCGCGCCTGCGACGAGAGCGCCAGAACGTCACAGCCGTGGACAGTCCGGAGCCCGGGTCGACGGCACCGGAGGAGAGCCGGATGAAGCTCCGCGTGCGAAAGCCCAAGCCCTCGCTGCCAGCGTCGCCCAAAACCGAGACGCCCAAACGCCCGGTGTCCCGGGTCAGTCGAAGGACCACTATCGACGCCGCGCCGGAAGCGTCAGGATCGCCGATGGAGCAGTCGCCTGGAGTGCGCCCGGCGCGCCGGAAGAGCGCGGGGGCTACTTCAGCGGCCAGGTCTACCCCTGAACCTACGGGGCAGACCAAAGAACCGATCCCCCGGCCATCATCGAGTGCCGCAATCACTGTGCGGAAATCTACCTCTCGGTCCAGCACCCCCAAACTCCCGAGTCCGAGCAACGCACCTCCTGTGCCCCAAGTCCCGAGTGCCTTCCTGCCCGCGGAGTCTGCGGGGAAGGCCAATGCACCGGCAGGCGGCGTCGGGGCGCAGGATGACGTGGATACTCTGGCAGCCGGGGTACGAAAACTCCACATTAAACTGAATGTCCCGTCACCTGAAGAGAATGCGGCGCGAGAGCGGGCGAGACGAGCGGCAGAAGAAAGCAAACGCGCAGCCTCCAAGGCAGTGTCCAAGACGGCGAGCCTCCCAAAAAGGCCGGCCAGTCGGGCGTTGCCAGCCTCTTCCAAAGCGGCGGCCCGTTCTGCTTTGGGAGCAGGGGAGGTCAAAGCCCGCAGACCATCCAGCTCGGCGGCGACGCCAGTGACATCGTCGCCTCCGTCGGCCGTGGCAAAGGGGCCCGCTACGGAGAACGGCTGGAAGCAGCCTGGAGAACCACGCGATCCAGCTTCAGCCATGGCCTCTCCGCCGCTGACACCAGCAGATGGACCGAAGGGCGACCGCCCGCAGTCTGCGCTGTATGCCCCGACCACGACCACGCAGGCGCGCGCTGGACTGCCGGTGATGATGTCGAGCGGGCCGATCCCCTTTGCCCGTGCTGCTGCTCCTGGGATGCAGGGCACAGAACACGATGCCCGTCGAGAGCGTCAAGGGCAGAGTGGAGCATGATTTGATTTGTCTGACTGACCTGATTGGTGTTTTGCAACTGGTGCACCCGATGTATTATTCATTCCATTTGGTTCATTCGCCGTGGCCGCGTATTTCCTGTTTGATATACCCCTCGTGTTGGAGTCTTTAGTATGTTCCTATGTCGTTTTTAATGAAGTTCCACTTGTCCGTGTCGCAAATACTTTCCAGCCGTATTCGATGATTCTTTTGAAAACATTTTCCGTCCGGATGACTCGTAGCGGTACAGATATGTTGTTATCTCCGAGTAATCTCCGCATCAGATAAGGGCGGCCGCACCGCCACGCTGAGTCATGGGTTCTCCGCTCCGCCGCCGCCAAGTTGCCAGGCGCTTCCAGCATCCGCCAGAACGAATTACTCAGTCATAACCTCCGCCTCCCCGCCACAGTACACAGTACACAGCACACAGTACACACCACATCACCACATCACCACAATAAAAAGAACCACACCACCGTCACCACCGTCACTCTAGCAACACCACCAACCCAACCATGTCCCCCATATCGCTCACCCTCCCCAACTCCAACAACACCTCCACCTCCACCCCCCAAAAAGACGCCTCGCCCCCGACCGAACCCCCCGAAACCGACCTGGACAGCATCGGCCGCCACTGCGCCCTCCCCTACTGCAACGTACTCGACTTCCTCCCCTTCCGATGCTCCTCCTGCAAAGCGACCTTCTGCCTGGACCACCGCAGCGAAACCGCGCATAAATGTCCGCGGGCAGGGGAATGGGCGCGCGTCCAGCAGCAACAGAATCGCAGCTCGTCGCCACACAGCACCAGCACCAGCGGCAGCGGCAGCGGCAGCGGGGCGACAGAAAAGCCCACAATTTACAACAGCGAGCAGTGCGCGGAGCTATCGTGCAAGACGCTCATCCACACGCTGACGGACCCGGGGGTGCGGTGTCCGGAGTGTAGACGGAGTTATTGTCTCCGGCATCGGCTGAGGGAGGGACATGAGTGTCGGCCTGTCAATGCCAGGAATAATAGCGCCGCCGCAGGGGGTGCAGCAGGGGGGGCCGAGACGCTGAAATCGATGTTCGCGAAGGTGCGCACGTGGGGAAAGGAGAAGAGTACCGCTCTTTCCTCCACCACATCCACATCCACATCCACATCCGGGAGTAAGAAGCCCGCGAGTCGACTAGCGACCGTCAACGCGATGAAGAAGACCGCCAAAGGCGACCCTGGCACCCCTCCCGACCGACGCATCTACCTCTCCGTCGTGGGGACGTCCGAGACCAACATGGCGGATCCCCCGCGGGGGGAGTTCTGGTTCGATGGGCGGTGGAAGGTGGGACGGGTGCTGGACGATGCGGCGCGGCGGCTGCAGGTCGAGAATGTGAATAATCGGGGCGGAGGCGAGGAGGCGCGGTTGCGGGTGTTTCATGTCGAGTCGGGCGAGTTTTTGGGGTTTGGGGATGCGGTGGGCGAGAGGGTCAAGTCCGGGGATACGGTGGTGTTGTTGAGGGGGGCGGGGGTGATTCTTTGATTGGATTTATTTCTTTTCCCTTTTTTTTCTTTCTATCTGATCTGATCATATCATTTTGAGAATGTTGTGGAAGGAGGGGGTGGGTGCATCTAGCGCATAGCGCAGCGAGAATTTTCTAATCTAATAAACAGATAGTTAACTAATCTAAACACTCATCTTCATCTTAATCGCCTTGTGCGGGTTATAGCCCACGACCTCGAAATCCTCCTCCTTCCAGCCATCCACCACGCCCTCGCCACGATCCGCCCTCTTAATCCTCAACTCAGGAAACGCCGTCGGCTCCCTCGTCACCTGCTCCTGCAGGGCCTCCACATGATCAACATAAACATGCGCATCACCGAGGGTATGCACAAACGAGCCGGGCACCATATCCACGGCATGAGCCACCATATGAGTCAACAGGGCATAAGACGCAATATTAAACGGCACGCCGAGCCCCATATCGGCACTCCTCTGATACATCAAGCAATGCAGATGGCCCTTGGCCCCCTTCTCAGGGTACGAGACATAAAACTGGGCAAACATGTGACACGGCGGAAGGGCCATCTTCTTCAAATCGGCGGGATTCCAGGCACTCATGATAATGCGGCGATCGTAGGGATTGGTCTTCAGCTTATGCACGACGTCAGCCAGCTGATCCACCCCCTGACCGGTATAATCGGTGGCGGCATCGACATATTCGGCGCCGAAATGCCGCCACTGGAACCCGTACACGGGGCCGAGATCGCCCTCTGCGCGATGCGACAGGCCCACGCTGTCCAGGTAGGCGCGGGAGCCGTTGCCGTCCCAGATCTTTATGCCGGCGGCCGAGAGGGGCGCGGAGGTGGTGGTGCCGGAGATGAACCAGAGGAGTTCGGCGAGGACGGCGCGCAGGAAGACCCGTTTGGTGGTCAGGAGGGGGAGGACGGGGATGCGGGAGGTGGGGTTGTTGGGGTCCGGCTTCGAGAGGGAGAAGGTTAGTTGCGGGGGCGCGAAGATCGAGCGTGTTCCTGTCCCGGTGCGGTCTGGACGGTGTTCGCCGTTGCTGAGGATCGTGCGGATTAGGTTGAGGTATTGATGTTCTTCGTGGGTGGGGTCATGGGGGTGGTTGTCGTGGTTGTCGTGGTTGGGGGGGAGGGGAGGGTTTCCGCCGAGGGAGACATCGTTGCGGGGGGTTTGGTGTGGATATGGATGTGGATGTGGATGTGGATGTGGATGTGGATATGGATATGGATATGGATATGTGGCGTGTGGTGTGTCCAGGCGGGCTCAGGTTGTATGTAAAGAGGGTGTGGATGGCATGCGAGTGGGATGGATGGATAGGATGGATGGATGGATGATCTTCTCTGGACGCGCTCGCGACGCGCCACGTGGTCACGTGCTATAATTGCTGCTATGCAGTATTCGTATTACAGTACAACACCCGTATCAAATACATTCCAACCATACAGAGACAGATGATGGATCGGTTGAGGTATGCTCATAGCTTCATTATGTCTATCATACTACTCATTTACCAGTCTACTCCCCACTACGTAGCCCTATATACCCCCCCCGGGCATCAAGGATCAACCATCAAATCGACCCCCACGCCCCGCAACGCCTCGATCACCCAATTCGGATAATTCACCTTCTCCCCATACAACTTCCCAAAGAACTCGCGCAGGAAGGCCGGGAACCGGTCCTCCAGGATAGCCTGCCGCGCGGAACCCATTAGCGTCAGCTGGTAATGCACGTTGTGCATCGTCAGACTGTTCTCATTAGCATATAGCACACGTTTAGTAGAAGTCCCAGGTCGGACGACTCACAGATGCGCGCCGACGGTCTCCTTCGCCGTGAGGTGGTGGATGTACGCTCGCGTAATGCCCAGCCCGCCCTGCTCTTTCGAGCGACAGACGGGACAGGTGCAGTCTTCCTGGACGGGGCGGAAGTCCTGTGCGTAGGACCGATGACGCAGGTTGAGAGTGCCCGTGGGCACGACGGCGTTTCCGAATCGCTGGAGGGAGGAGGGGTTAGCATGTTCATCGCAATCAACCATAAGGTACAGTCGACAAAAGACATAACATACGGCGGTTCGAGTCGGCCAGACACAGTCGAACATGTCTGCTCCCAGAGCGACGCCCACGACCAGATCCTCCGGATAACCCTAACGATACCAACCAGTCAGTCAGTCACTCATTCACCACCAACAACCCGGATCATGCAAAACCCACCACACCCATCACATATCTCGGCTTATGGTCCGGAAGTAACCCGGTGCAAGTATCCACCCTAAACCCAACAGTCAGCCCAACCCCCGACACCAACCACCACGGCACAAACAAACATACACTCTACAGAAATCCTCCTTGGCCTCGCCTCCAGACAGCCCTCCAATGGCAATGCCCGGCGTATCTCGCGCGACCATCTCCTCGCAGCACTGTTTCCGTAGCTCCAGATCCAGCCCGCCCTGGATAATGCAGAAGAGGTTCTGCCGCTCGGGGTACTTGTGCGCGTCGATGCAGCGATCCAGCCAGCGGACAGACCGTTCCATGGCCTCGTGGATGCGCGCGTGGTCCGGCGACGTGGTGGCGATGACATCGTCTAGCTGCATGATGATATCCGAGCCGATGGAGTTCTGGAGGGAGATGGAGTGTTCGGGGGTGAGTAGCCTAGACAGACGCAGACAGACAGGCAAAGTCAGACACAGGTAACCAGCGCAGCGGGATGAGGGGGGAACATACATCGGCGTGCCATCATGCGGACTGAGGAATCGCACACCCTCCTCCGTAACAGTAGCCAGTTTCAGAAGGGAAACCATCTGGAATCTACACCCGTCAATCTCGTAGCCCATAAGTCAGAAGTACCGGGAGACGGTGGTGGAGCGGCACTCACCCCCCGCTGTCGGTGAGGATATTCCGATCCCATCCCTGCAGTTTATGCGCGCCGCCGACGGCGTCCAGGACGGCCTGGCCGGGTTTCAGGCCCAGGTGGTAGGTGTTGTTCAGACAGAGCATGCAACCTGTCTGTTTGAGCTGGTCGTATGTCAGGCCCTTGAGGGAGGCCTGTGTCGCAACGGGCATGAAGATGGGGAGGGGGACGGAGCCATGAGGGAGATGGAGGGTGCTGGCGCGGGCTTTGGTTGTCTGGGGTGGGATGGGATAGACAAGTTAGCGGACTATCTCTATATCTGACGGGCATGATCAGGGGAATGCTTACGGAGCACTTTGCGTGCAGGTCAAGAGTCAATGCGGACGGCATTGGTTTGCGCGTGGCCGTCGACATGCTTGCGATTCGAGCCCCGCACGGAGGGGAGGGGCGGCGCGCGAGCAGGCGACCTTGGGCTGGGGAGGTGAGATGCGTGAGATTAACGGGGGAGGTTCCGGGGCTAGCGCGAAAGCATTTCATCCAGACTGGCAGGGGAGAGGCGTTGATGGGCATCCACGAGGCGATTGGAGATGTGATTTCTTGTCTGGTCATCGCCATCAATATCAGCTGGCGTTGGCGTTTGCTTGGTTTGCAATGTTTGCACGGGACCAGGCCCTGTCTGGTTATGGGATTACCATACCGTGTGTTGCCGTGCCATACCGTACGAGAACCGGAGGGTCTTCCCCGCATTCCCCCTCAATGCGGAGTGAAGATGACCTGAGATTCCCCAAACACATAACACATATCTCATGTCTACACACGATGACAGTCCTCGAATGTCTACGGAGGACTCTACTACCTACCTACCTATGTACATCAACCCCCAAACCCAATCATGCGAGTCAATCAATAGTGCCGCGGGAATTTTCAGTCCCGACGGACTGACTGTTAAATGCGCCAATCCCCCAACAACAGATCATCTCTGAATTGGGCCACGGCTGCCGATCAGCCACTAGTTAGTTCCTAGCCCCTGGTCACAGCTTCAACCATAATGGCAATCTCGTGGGTTGCTGAGAAGATGTGGCGAGCTGAGCCAGCCATGCTGTCCCCTCACCCTCACGCTCTGGGTCTCGTGTTCTGTCTGTCTTCGGGCTATTCGGTGGCTATATTGGATCAGCAGATGCCGCCTTGGTGTGTGTGTGTGTTAAGCAAGCTCTTCTCGTCAACCCAGTCGCCCAGAATGAGTGTGGAAAAGACCCCAGGGGCTGAAAGCGCCCCGGATGTCGAAGTCGCTCAGCCTCAGGTGAATAATTTCCCGCTCTTTTTTGTAACGCAGCTGACAATCCAGGAGAGCTATGATTACGACCCCGAACTCATTGCTTGCAACAAAGCTCTGGTCTGGAAGCAGGACTTGCATATTGTGCCTCTCTGCTCGGGTGCCTTCCTGCTGTGCTACCTGGATCGATCCAACATAGGTAGGTGTCTACCTATGTACATGTACAAGCTCCCATTGTACGCGGTGGATGGACTGACGGATCAGGAAATGCCAAAATCCTCAACCAGGATACGGGGAATGATCTCCTTTCGGAAACGCATATGACCTCGTATCAGTACACGTGAGTGGTATCGACTTCTGCTGGCTGCGGGGCTAATCATGTAGTGTAGTGTCGCACTGATGGTTTTCCTGATTGCCTATGCGCTCTTCGAGGTGCCTTCGAACTATCTGCTCAAGAAGCTGAGGCCCAGCGTACGTTATACCTCTCCGCCGCGGTATCGTTACTGATGGTGTAGAGATGGATCGGCTTCCTCATGCTTGCCTGGGGAGCAACCGCCATGGGCCTGGGCGGTTCGCACAGCTTCGCCCAAGTGACCGGCATCCGGTTCCTGCTCGGAGGTATTCGTTTCCTGCTATCTGTCTTGTGTGTACTGACTGTTCCCAGCCACCGAAGCGGGTCTCTTCCCCGGACTGGTCTACTATCTGACGTTCTGGTACCGCAATTCAGAACGCTCCATGCGAGTGGCCCTTATCCTGGCGTCGGCGACTCTAGCCGGGGCTTTTGGCGGCGCCATCGCCTATGGAGTCGGACACATGAACGAGGTGCGCGGCCTCGCTGCCTGGCGATGGCTGTTCATCATTGAGGGCGCTCCGTCCTGCGCCACGGCCTTTCTGGTGTGGTTTTTCCTCCCCGACTATCCCGAGTCTGCATCATGGCTCAGTCCCGAAGAAAAGAATCTCGCAGCCCAGCGACTGCAAATCGAAGGCTCTCAGGGAGCCGCGAAGGCCATGAGCTGGGAGGACGCAAAGGCAGTTTTGACCAACTGGAGGTTATATGCACATTACATAGTTCGTCCCCCCGCAGCACACCCTGGACGCATCACGCAGTTAACGTACCTGTAGGTTTACTTCGGGATCTCAGCCCCGTTCGCCAGCCTGTCGCTCTTCACGCCGTCCCTCGTCAGCGGACTTGGATACTCCAACCTGCGTGCTCAGCTCATGACCGTGCCGCCATGGGCCGCCGCCTATGTAGTCACGACGGCGGTTGCCTGGTCCGCCGATCACTTCAACAGGTATAGCCCCATTTATGGCAGAGAGACGCACAGGGACTAACAAGGCAGCCGTGGTCTCCATTCTGCGGCCTTCGCCCTCATCGGCGCCATGGGCTTCCTCGCATCCGCCGTGCTACCTCCCGACGCATACCTGGTACGTAGGCCCAGCCCTCCCACTCCCAGACCGACCACTCACTTAATATGACTAGCATCGATATGGTTGCCTCATTGTCGCAGCCTGCGGCTCCTTCGCCTGCATCCCCCCCCTGCTCGGGTGGCTCTCCGCCAATATCCGCTCCACGTCGGGGACCGGGCTCGCCATCGCGCTGAATGTCTCGTTCGGGGCGCCCGGACAGATTGTGGGAGTGTGGATCTACAAGTCAGACGAGGAGAAGAAGGGCTACCCGACGGGACACTGGACGAACGCGGGATTGCTTCTGATGGTGACGGTGGGGTGTATCTTGCTGCGAGTGTACTATGGGTGGAGGAACAGGCGGGGGAAGTCGGAGTCGGGAGAGTGGTTTGCGTATTAGCTGGTGAGGTTGTGATGCGGACTTTGTTGGGATGCCATGTCTGGATAAATTCCTCTCCCTTCAAGGTCGACGGACGCAGGGGTGGTTTGTATTGTGTCGAGTCGAGTCGACTGTTCCAAATCGGTTGACGCAAAGATGTTCATTTTGGTTAGCAGTCCCGACAGTCAGCCCAGGCATCAACCAGACCAGGTATTCTTCCTCTCCTTAAACCCTCGAAAACCTCCAGATCAGACTCGACTCAGTGAGAGAAGAAAAAGAGGAAATAGCAGAGAAGATAAGAATAGGAGTAGAGAAAGAACCTTGCCAGAGTAGGATCCCATCCCCGCAGTCATTCAGTCAGCCAGCTAGTCAGTCAGTCAGCCAGCCAGTCAGTCAGTCAGTCAGTCAGTCAGTCAGTCAGTCAGTCAGTCAGTGCTCTGTAGCTGCTAGCCAGCCAGCCAACCAGCCAGCCAGCAGCTCCAAACCACCCATCACACATCAACACCAAACCAACGTAAAAAAAAAGAACAAGAACAAGAACAAGAACAAAGCTAAACGCAACCCACGCAACGAACGAACACGAGCTGCCACGGAGAGGGAGGTCGACGAAGTGAGAATGGGGACAGAGATAGTGACAGGGACAGGGCCAGGGACCAGAAACCTAAGCCAGAAGGGGAAGCGCAAAGGAAATGATGTGTGGGCGAACCATGGATCGGAAGGCGGCGGCGGCGGAACGCACAGGCGAAAAGACCACACACGAACACGTGAGCGTTTAAGGTTATATCGTAAGGCTGGCTGGCTGGATCCAGGGCCGAACATGACAGGATATTTATACTATCCGGCCACCATTATACTACTACTACTATTTATAATACCGGTTACTGTTTATTTGGCTGACAACGGGAGGGACAGAAAAGGGCGATGGAGTTCGTTAGTAGAAGTAGTAACTAGTTGTAATAATAGTCCTTCCTGGAAACAAGCACACGATGATCTCGATCTCGGATAGTACCTAATAAAAATAATAATAGTAAAAAAAAAAAAAAAAAAAAAAAAAAAAAAAAAAAAAAGATGAAGAAGAAGAAAAAAAAAAAGAGCTGGAGAATTGAAGATCCAACCATCAATCAATTCCCAGAAAGAAAGTAAAGTAGGCAAGGCAAACGCTCTCTCAACTCCGGCCCGAAACACGGTATTGGGCTGTGTCTGGTCTGTGTCTGTGACTGGGACTGTATCTGTGTCTGTTTCTGTGTCTGTCTGTGTCTGTGTCTGTCTGTATCTGTGTCTGTGTCTGTGTCTGTGTCCGTGTGTGTGTTGTGTGTGGATTTTTTTCTTTCCCTCCATGCAATCCCAACCCCCTCGGAACCCGCACGCCGTTGGTCCGTTCCGACAGTCGACCACCTTCTTGTCTAACGTTGTCTGTCTGTCTAGTTCATTCCATTCCAGTCCAGCCCATGGGTTTCCCGCGCAATGAGGCACACCAGGCAGTGCACAAGGGTTCTGACGAAAGCTGCTGCAGTGGAGGAAAGCTGACAAATATTAGAGGAAAGAAAAAAAACCCGAAAGCTCAGTCGATGCAGAAAGGACCAGAATTGGTGCGGCTTGAAGATCGGCTCTGTCGTCCTGAAGAAATCGGCCACCGGGCCCACCACCATCGTGGTGGCGGCGGGGAAGGGCGTTTGATGGGAAACGTCGCCTTTGCAAAAGGGACAACACCACCGCTGTGCAGGATCCTCTGCCGACCGCCTGGAGCTGAGACTGGAGCTGAAATTGGAACTCACGCCCCTGCAATCGAGCCGTCCGAATACAACCTGACCTGACCTGGCCACAGGATCGACTGCACAAGGAAACAGACAGCCCAGGACCAATATTTATCCGTCGAACAGCACCCCCCCCCAATCCCCCCTATCCCACCGGCTTGTCCCTGGGCGCATCCGTATCGTCACCACCACATCACAATCTGGGGTCGGGAAAAAAGAAAACGGCAAGAAAAAAGGGGGGCGGGGGGCCAGGCGACTGAGCGAGCGAAAACGAAAACTGTCGGCATCCGAAATGTTGTACATATCTGCGAGACCCGAGGAATCGGCATCAATCCGGATGGCGTGTGGTACACACACAACATGCAGGTAGGGCAAAGAGTTCGGTTCAGAAATCGAAAGAAGAAGCAAGAAGGAGAAAAAAGCAGCAGCAACAGGCACGAGAAATGGCAATAACAAGGGGCAAACAATATTGGCGAATTCTTCCCAGAGAGAACAATAATAAGAATGAAAAAAAGAAGAAGACGACGAAGAGTTATCAAACGGCAGCCAAAACCAGTGCTAGAAATACAGCCTCTCTCTCGCGCGCGTGCGCGCACCGCTCGCCCCCTGGGTCATCACGCCTGGCGGAGGGGAGGCAGCTTTCCCAGGGCTACCTCGGCAGCGTCCTCCTGGGCATTGTTGGTGCCGTCGTAGAAGTATCGCGCGTTGAACTTGAGAGGGTACAGCGAAGTTGGGCTTTGGATGGTGACGGACGTGGACCAGGCCGTGCGACCTCCTGAGATTACGAAGCAATCAACCCGTCAGTAACCGGAGCTCTTTGAAGTTTGGAGGGGCAGAGGGGCAGGGAGGTTTTGGTGGTTTCAAAAGTCGGTGAAGAAGGGAGGTCGACTCCACCTTCAAGTGCCGAGACACACAGTGGGCAACCTGCAAAGGGCTGGGGGATGGCCGTGGGAAACCCTGGCCACAAGGGACGGGCCTGGGGGGGGGGAGGGGGGGGTCTGGGATAGCCAGGAGACGGATGACAGGGCTCTTACCTCGACGATCAGTAAAGAAATTGTAGACGGGAGGGGCGATTTTGGCCTGCGTGCAATACTCTGGGAAAAATCAGGGTTAGTTGGCCGCGAAAAGGGCCGTCGTCACGACTAGGATTGCTGCCGAGTGGGGCATACCATTCAGTTTGTCCTGCCATTTCGAGGCCTGGGGGCTATATGCGGCAGCCATGCTGGACTTCGAGGGGGATGGGAGTCGAGTTGAGTCGAATAGAGCAAATAATGGACGAGATTGGTCTTCTCTTTCACCGAGTCACGGAGGAACAAGGGGCCTGGGGAGGTCCTCGATATCCCACCAAAGTCGCGAGGGAGCAAGCACCCACAATCACACACACACAGACCCGGAAATACTTCACCGGATCGGCCCTAAGTAAGGTAGAGATAGAAAGACACTCGACCGCACAAACGGCAATGGGCTGGTAGAGAGCCCGGGATAGAGATGGGATAGATAGGAGCAGGACTAGGAGTAGGAACAGAAGCAGAGGAAAGGGTGCTTCCTCGGGGCGTGGCTGGCTTGAAATTGAATTGGATTGAATTGAATGGGATGGAATTGAATTGAATTGCGAACTTGTCTGCCGTCTGGACCGAACAGCATCGATGATTCTGGGAAGCGGGGAGTCATATAAACTGTGGGCCATCTCTCCCAATATTCCCAAAATGACACCGTGCAAAGCAGGGCATGACAAACACAGAACCTACTAGTAATCATCAAACCTAACGGAGGCACTTATGCATGGCGCTGGTAGTCTGGTACATGTCATTGTCAGCTCATCTTCCTTCCCTCCCCCCCCGGTCTCCTTCCCCTATCCTCCACTCAAGGGCCCGCCAGTGGCATGGAGAACCTGCGCACCATTCTGAGGCTGCAAGCTGGCCCGGCCCGGCGCACGCCGACTGAGAGGAGTGCCCTTGAAGAAACGCCAGCAGACAGGGAAGGAGACGGCTAGTCCCCACCCCGGTCAGATCTACTGACGGGGAGGCAATAATTTCCAGACAAAGAGGCAACTGTTTCTGTTGTACAAGGGAAAAGTATGGCAGTCAGTGTCAGTGTCCGTCCCCAGCCAGCTCGTCGGACAACTCAGTCGGCCGGTTCTGCCGTCATCGTGGCTCGACTTCTGCTCGCCGACTCCGCAAGCGAAGCGATGTATACACCACTATCCAAGTATGCATCGGGTACTAACAAGCCACTCGCCTCATGGCCGCTCTTCAGGACGGGGGAGCGGTCCCTTCTGGAAGGCCTGGGACGGCGGAGGGGCTGGCCTAGTTGCCCAAAAGCGGAGGAGAAGGCCCCATAGGCAAAACGATGGCGACGAATCGACGCCAAAGTCGGAGGCCTTGGACCAGTTGGGGCCAGTCGGGGGCCCCTCAGGGCCACTCGGGGGGCCACTCAACGCATTGGAAGCGGGCCCAGAGGCCACCGTGCCAGCGCAGCGACAACTGGAGTCCTCCTCACGTCCGTCCGGACCGGGGGGCAATTTAAGCCCATCCATTTCCCCTCAGCCCTAAAACAAAACGTCCCAGACCGGGCCGCTCTGCATGAGCAAGAGCAAATACCATGAGAGTGAGAGAACGTGAGACAGGGGGTGGGGAGGGAGCTGCAGAGTCGAGTGCAGGGTGTGGCCAGAGCTTTCCTGGAGGCTGTCACTATCATCCGGCGCGGTAAACCAAACCTTCAGCAGGGATGGCTTGTGCACCAAGATTCTCTCTGCGGGAGACACAAGTTGCCAGCGAAGAGGGAAGGGGTAGGGAGGTAGACTCGACCCAGGCCATTTCCGCTGGCCAAGGAGCCATGATTCGTTGCTTTCCCTTTGGCACTGTGTTGGGCATACGTGCATCTTTCACTTCATCCGTCTTTCGCGTTCCAACATGCGGCTGCTCGTGAACCAAGCAGAAGAGAAGAGGACAAGGGAGCGGGGAAGGGGAAGGGGAAGGGATTTGGCAGCAGGAGGCTAGCAGCAGACTAGCAGGACTGGAATCTACTACCGACCTGCATGAAGCATGGAGCAGGAAGCAGGAAGCAGGAAGCAAGAAGCAAGAAGCAAGCAAGATTGGGAAGCGCCGACGGGGGGAAGCTGAAGCGCTTTGGTTCTTCGACGCGCCGCCAGTTCGGCCAGAACGAGCCTCGATCTGCCCCGCATTGGCCTCAGGCAAGCTGCATCGGATGAACAAGACACACAGACATACACACATCTCGAACGGAGAAAGCAGATGGGAAACCACAGTCCCAGACAGTCAAGATGCCATGTCCTCTCAACTCCGACCATCCAACCAACCCATCTGGTTCACAAACCAACTGCCCCGGCCCAGACCAGACCAGGGGGTCCCAGTCCCCGTCAGGCCGACAAGGACGAACTATAACGGTAGCCCCTGTTCCCCGTCCAGAACACTTAGCAGCAGGACAGCTGGTGGTGCAATGTGGCTAGTCATTAGGTTCGTCGTGCATGCATCGTCCCAATGTGACATGCGCAAGCGTCCCCTCTCTTCCCCCAGTATACATGTTGATCATAATCAAAAATAGCTCTCACGGTAGATGCCACGATACAAAAGGTGAGGCTGAAACAGCAAGCCAACCAAGAAACTACATACAGCCCCCTCCCCACCCACCCTAGGTACAGTCCCTTCCAGCATAACATGCATTAACCCCCCGGTTCCTGTTACATGCCGGATCGAACTTCCGGCCACCCCTCCTCCTCCCCCTCGATCCCCCCCAAATATAGTACCTGCAAATCACAAAAAAAAAAAAAAAAAAAAAGCACCCAGTATGAGCCAACCAAAAATCGGGACGGAAGCCAGAACCAATCAAAACATCATCATTTGCGGTCGTCACAAGTCGTTAGAGCTAAGTGGTCGCCTAGAGAACCCCCTGTCAGTGGCCTGCGGCTGGCTGGTTCTCCCACGCCCCCCAGGGCCGGCGGCAACACGTCATGCTGCCGTGGTGCTTTCTACCAGCGCGTTTTCCTTCCTCCACAGCCTATCATTTTCACGCGGACCCTCGTCGATGGAACACTTCACCCAGCAGTCGCCTCGGCCCCATGAGCTCGATGCTCTTGGACAGGGTGGTCCGCATCGGATGTATGAACTGGGAATGTCGCTTCGAATGCCATCGGCGCCGGATGCAGTCGTCAATCAGGCACGTCAACCCGGTGGCAACAATCACACTGGACACTAGTCAGCCTCAAACTCAAAAGAAGACAGGCCACCGGCCTAATGCGGGCGAGGTGTTCCTCTTACTCGGCAACGTCAGACATCTTTTCATACACCGACGAGTCGCTGATCCACATCGATGACGGAGGGATCCATCCGCCCTTTTTCTCCTCCTCCATCGCCTCCATCGGCGTCTGGATCTCGGGGACAATATGGGCGATCGTCTTTGACGTGCGCATGTTGACCAGATGGTAGGATACTTCACGCAGGTCCCCCTCTTTCCGGCATTCGCGCCGCCATTGGTATCTTGTGGACCAATACTCAAACTCGTATCGCTTCGCGAGTCCGGCGCCGCGGCGCTTTAGCTCTACGTGAGCATAGTTGGAAAACTCCAGCAAGGTGCTATCGGTTAGCACGGATTGGCGATCTCCGTCGCCCCGGGGGTCTAGATGCCTCTCCTCGAAGGAATCGTCATCATCATCCTCCACCGACTTGTACCCCGAGTCCTGTCGCTGATGCTCCTGGCCGGGCATGGCGCCGTGGCCACTGGAACCCGGCCGCAGGCTAGCCAACACACTACCCCAAGACCGCCGGAAGACAGGGTGTCTATCCAAACTTGATGCCGTGGGTCTCCTTTCCGAGTGACACACCTCCCGCCCAGAGTCTCGGCAGTAACGTCTGAAGGAAAACTTTCTCGAGAAGAGATCGTACATGCGAAGATGGAATAGGGTTAAATCTTGCTGGTAGCCACCCCTCTGCGGGACCATAGTGTCCACGCGGAGGTTCATGTTCCCGTCGAGGGTCGCATCATCGTGTCGGATCAGGAGCCGTCGAGAGGAGGGGAATAATTGCCCGAAAGTCGAAGGGTTGGAGGCGATGACATCGGTCGAGAAGATGTCGAGCTTACGATCGGTTACCTCGTAGCGCGGGGTTTCGGAGAGGTTGTCGTCCGATGGGATGGTGGATGTGTAGGTTGTGATCGAGGCTTTGGGGTCGGTCTCGTCGTAGACGTCCATTGTCGCCCTCTGGAGGGGAATGGGTCGATCGCTGTAGATCGTAGGGGCCGTGCTTTTCGAGCGATCCGAGGCGTCACTGTTAGTGGAACTGGAACTCGAGCCAGTCCGCGATCCATTCTGATATGACGATGCACTGTAAGCCCCCATGGTTGCGCTAATCAGACCGGAAGGGCTGTCAGATAGGTGGTAAGGAGGTAGGAACAGCGGGCGCGCAGGGGTGTTGGCGTATCCTTGGGGTATGTTTCTTTTTTTTTTTCTCGATCGAGGCCGACAGTTGCTTTGATACCCGAAGCTATCCGGCAGTAGGTACTATTGTTTAATCCTAATTAAGGCAAGCTTGGGAGGGTTGATTGCATGGGACAGAGTGGGAGGGGGGTGGGAGTCAGTAACGAGTTAAGCACACTGGATGCGGTAGGGGTAATATAGTAGGATGTATGTATCCCAGGCACAGCCTATCTGGCGCTGGGCAGAGACCGTGGACAGGGTGAGATCCAGTCGGCGCGAGGGAAATGAGGCAAAATAATTCAGGAGCGGGATGAATTGGTCATCTGGCGGGAGGAACAGGCGAGATTGAGCGGATAAGAGAGGGATTAGACTGAGGGTAAACAAGGGTAAATAATGGATGGGAGGTAATAGGAGGGCTGGT
>NW_020290462.1:0-130057 GCF_003184545.1 Aspergillus heteromorphus CBS 117.55
TCAGAGACTAAATAATTATAAATTATAATAATAAATCTATTATAAATAATAAATTTAAAAATATTTTAAAATAACTTTAGAAATTTAAAATAGTCTTTATAAAGAATAAAATAATAAATTATTTATTTTGATAATTAGATATTAATCTTAAGATTAATGTAAAACAAATTATAAGCTAAAAATAGAACTAATTCATAAAATATTATTTATAGAATAGAAAATATTCTGAGAGTATTTATAAAAATATTTTATATATAAATATATATTAATTACCGCAAGCTAAATAAATAAATTATTAAATATAAATATTTATTATTATAAATTACTAGCTATATTGATTATTTTATAAAAGTATTATAATTTATATAACTTAATCTTTATAAAATCTATTACAAAATAAGAATTATAGCAGACTATAAATAAAGAATAGTCTTTTAAATAAAATAAAATCTATTTAAATATTTAATTATATTATTTAGATTAATTAATATATCTGCAAAATTTTAAGACTTTATAAATTTTTTATTTATAAAATATTAAAATAATTTTATAATTATTTATCTTAATAATATTATAATATATTTATAAGATCTTAAGATATATAAAAAATAAATTCATAAGATTATATAAATTTTAGTTAAGATAAATTTATATAAAAAACTAAATAAGTATTATTTTATATAAATAAAGATTAATTTTCTTAATTTTATTATTAACCGCGAAGATATATAGATAAAATTAAAATAGATTATAATAAATTATAAATAATTAAAACTATAAAATATAAAAAATATATTATAATTTATAAGATTTATAAATTAATATTAATAATTTATTTAAGAATACTTATAAATAATAATTCTATTTATAAATTTTATTAAAAACTTCTAGAAGAAAAGAAAAATCTGATATAGAATTTCTTATAATTAAAGCTTTAAACAGCTAGAAGTGTATAAAAAATATTATAATTTCTTTTTTAAAAAAAGAGTAAATATATATTAAAATAGATATATTTAGTTTTATAATTAATAATATATTATTATAAAAAAATATAGATAGTCAGTAAATTTTAATTATATTTTATTTAAAAAAAATAATTATAATAAAAAGAAATTATAGAATTTATAATTAAAAATTATTTATAATAATAAAGTTATTTAAAAAATAATATTACTAGCTAGAAAAAATAAATCTTATAATTAAGATATTTATTAATTATAAGAGTCTTGAATATTTTATAATAAACATAAAACTATTATAAAGATAAATATAATGAATATAATAATTTATGATATTTTAATTTTATTTTATTTATTTAGATATATAGAATTCTGCAGATATATTTTTATAATACTTAAATTATAAAAAAAGAAAATAGCTAAGAATTATAAAGAATTAGATAAACTAGTTTTATAATAATTATATAATTTATTTAAGTTATAAAAGTCAGAAAATATAAAGATAAAAGCTTTATTTATAAATATTAAATAGATTCTTACTGATAGATATATTATATTAAATAAAAAATTATAAAAAAAATAAATAATACTATTATTATTATAAATAAATTATATTATAAAAGTTTTTTTATAAAGTTATTAGTTATAGTATCTATAATATTAATAAAAAATTAATAAATATAAAAATTTTATAAAGAACTAAAAGATTTTAAAGACTTTAAGCTATAAAAAATAAATAAATAAGATTTTATAATAATAAATTATAAAAATATTTTATAAAGAATAGAATAATTATATATTTTAAATAAATATATTCTTAAGCTTTAAATATTTATAAAACTATATAATAATTCTATTATAAATTATTTTATAAATAAGAAAATATTAATATTAATATTATAATAATTTTAATAATTAGAAATAAATAATTATATAAATAAATATTACTAAATCTGCAAAGTATACTAAGATAATAAAATAATTTATAAAAAATAATAAAAATTACTAGAATTTTTATTTATATTTATAAAATTTTTTTAAAAAAAATAGTAGAATTTATTACTAATTTACCCGCGAGTATTAGTATTATTAAAAGCTTATAAAAAATCTTTGATAATATTCAGATAATAATAAATTAATATAATAAAATAATTTATTTTATTTTTTTATAAAAAAGTCTTAATAAAATAAATCTTATAAAAATCTTTGTTAAAAATTTTTTTTATTTATATTATATACCCGCGAAGATTATTATAGATTATAATAATATTTTTATAAAGAATTTCTAATCTAACTTTATTTATATATTTATAATAAAAAAAAATTTAGTATAGCTTATTATTTATAGATTAATAATTAAATTAAAAAATTAAATAATATTTTTAAGCAGTACTTACAAAACTATATTAATTTTAAATAAAATATTTAAATAAATTTATTATTTATTATAAAATTTATATATAATAATATCTTGTAAGTCTTTATAAAAAAATTATTTTTTTATATTATTATAATAAAATATCTGTAAATAATTAAAATAAACTCTTATAAAAAAAATAGAGATTAAAGTTTCTAAATAAATTAAATATATTTAAAAAATTTATATTAAAATAAAGAAGAATCTAATTTCTGTTTATAAAAAATAAATAAAAAACTTTATATTAAAAAAGATAATTTAATTATTTATAAAATATTTTTTATAAAAATAGACTAGTAAAAAACTAGACCCGCAAAATAAAAGGTTCTATTATATTATTAAATAAATAAACTTATAAGTCTATAGACTAAAGTTATTTATAATATTATAAAATATAATATATAATATATTTTATATATTATTATTTTATAAATATTATAAAATAGATAAAATAAATTTATAAAAATATTTTTTATAAAGAAAAATAATTATAAATATTATTTAAAGATTTTATTAATCTTATAAAATTAAAATAGATTTTTAAAATCTTTAATTAAATAAAAAAAGTATTCTAGTAAAAATAAAATTTAAAAATTAATTCTAAATCTATATTATTTACAGCTATATAAGAAGTTTATTTATAAATATAATCTTTATTTAAAAAAATAAAAAAAAGATAAAATAATAAGATAATAAAAAATTACTTATAAAAATTCTTATCTAATTATAATTTAAAATATAAAATATAATAAATATTTATAAAAATAAAAATAAATATATTAATTACTTAGTCTATAAAAAATAGATCTTATATTTAATCAAAATATAATTATTATATTTTTATTTATAATTATTATTAATATATATTATAAATATTCTTGAGTCTGAGAAATTATAATATATATTATATATTTAATTAAAAAAAGAGAGCTAATAAGCTTTAATTATAAAAAAGATTTTATAGAGCTGAGTCTAGATCTTTAGCTAATATTAATTATTAAATTTAATAAAAAAATAGATTTTATTATTAATTATAAAATTTAATATTTTTTCTAATTAAATAAAGATTATAATATTATTTAAAAAAGAAGATCTAGCAGAATTATTAATATATTTATAAAGATATTAATAAATTAGTATATTATAAATAAATTTATAAACTAAATTAAAACTTAGTTTATAACTCTAATATTTTATAAAATAGATTAATTTTAAATAGATTTAAATATATTTTTTAAAAATAATAATCTATCTATCTATAATTTATAGATTATAAGAATAATAAGAATATTATTTAGAATAATAATAATATTATAATAACAGATTATAAAAAAAATATAAAAAAATAGAATTATAGAAAATCAGATTATTTTAGAGATTTTAATTAATAAAATAATAAACTATATATAAATTAGCTTCTTATATTTTGCAAAGAAGATAGATATTTACCATAGAAGAAGAAAGAAAAAAGATTATAAAAATAATAATAATAATATTAATAATAATAATAATAATAACAGAGACAGCAGCAGCAGTAGCAGCAGTAATAATAATAATAATAATAATAATAATTATAAAAGTAGACTGATCTAATTCTATATTAATTATAAGATATAAAATAAATCTCTCTAAGAAATTATTTATCGCGAAGATTCACAGAAAGAAAATAAAAAAAAATAAAAGCTTAGTAATAAAGATAATAATTTTTTTATAAAAAACCAAACAGCGGACACATAGTATAAGAAAAAAGATATTAAAATATCTAATTATAATTCTTAAAATAAATTATATATTTTAGATTTATAAAGTAATAAGTATCTGCAGACTAATATAAAATTATAAAATATTATATCTTATAATTTAATATAAATATCTTAGATCTATAAGAATATAAATAGTTATAAAAATATAAAATATTTATAAGAGTATAAAATAATTATAAGATTATAAATAATTATAAAAGTTCTTTAAATAAGTACTTACTTATAATAATAATAGTAATTAAAAGAGCAAAACCACAGAGATTAAGAAGTGGAGAATTAGAGAATAGAGAAAGTTAAAAAAAATAAAAAATAAATTTAAAAAAAATATATTTTTTTAAAGTCTTAAGTCCTGAGTTCTAAGTCTTAATTTATATTTAAATTAAAAATATTATATTATATTTATTATTTAATTATAATTATAAAAATATTTATTATATTTATTTCTCAGCTATAACTGCAGAAATTTAAAATATAATAAATAATAATATAATTATAACTATATAGAACAGCTGTGGCAGGCTTATATAAAATAAATATTATAAAAAAAAATTATTTTTTTTAATTAATTTTTTATAAAAAAAATTTTATAATAGAGATTTTAATAATATTTAATTTTTTAAAAATAATAATCTTAGAAAGTTAGAATTCTAAAAAAAAAAATAATTATAAAAATAATAATTCTTATAATTTTTATAATATATTATATTATAAGAAATATCTATATTATAGAAATAGTTTCTTATAAAATAATTATATTAATATAATATATAATTTATAGAATTCTTATAAATATATCTATTTATAAAAAAAGCTAGATAAAAGACTAGTAATAATACTTTAAGTAATATAAATATTATCTTAATTTTATAATAGATATACTTTCTTTATATAATCTTAATATATATAATTATAAATATTTAAATAAAATAATTAATTTAAATTAGAAAATCTTTAAAAAATAATATATAAATATCAGGCTCTTACTTCTGAAAATTATTATAAATTGAGTAATTAATATTTAAATAATAATAGATATAGAATATCAAGTTTATAAAATTATAAGAGTATATATTAAGATAGTATAAAGAAAGTATATCTATTATAAAATTAAGATAATATCTGTATTATTTAAAATATTATTATTAATTTTTTATCTAGCTTTTCTTGCAAATAGATATATTTATAAAAATTCTATAAATTATATATTATACTAGTATAATTATTTTGTAAGAGACTATTTTTATAATATAAATATTTCTTATTATATTTTATATTATAAAAATTATAAGAATTATTATTCTTATAATTATTCTTTTTTTTAGAATCTTAGCTTCTAAGATTATTATTTATAAAAAATTAAATATTATTAAAATTCTTGCTATAAAATCTTCTTTGTAAGAAAATTAATTAAAAAAAAAATAATTTTTTTTTATAATATTTATTTTATATAAGTCTATTATAGCTGTTCTATATAGCTATAATTATATTATTATTTATTATATTTTAAGTTTCTATGATTATAGCTAGATAATAAATATTATAAATATTTTTATAATTATAATTAAATAATAAATATAATATAATATTTTTAATTTAGATATAAATTAAGATTTAGAACTCAGAACTTAGAGTTTTTAAAAAAAATATTTTTTTTAAATTTCTTTTCTTCTTTTTTCTTTTTCTTTTAATTTTTTTATTTTTTAATTTTTCTTTCTTTAATCTCTGCGGCGTTCCCCTCTTAATTATTATTATTATTATAAAAAAATATTTATTTAAAAAATTCTTATAATTATTTATATTCTTATAGTTATTTTATATTTTTATAATTATTTTATACTCTTTGCAGCTTACTTTATATCTTTGCAGCTATTTTATATCTTTATAACTTATTTTATATCTTTGCAGTTATTTTATATTTTTGTAATTATTTTATAATCTTTGCAGCTTATTTTATATCTTTATAATTATTTTATATTTTTATAGTTATTTTATAATCTTTATAACTTACTTTATATTTTTATAACTATTTTCTATTTTTATAATTTATTTTATATTTTTACAGCTATTTTATACTCTTATAACTCTGAAATATCTATATTAAATTATAAGATATAATATTTTATAATCTTTTATTAGCTTGTGAATACTTATTACTTTATAAATCTGAAATATATATAATCTAATCTAAAAATTATAATTAATTATTTTAATATTTTTTTTTATATTATTTATCTATCAGTCTTTTCTTCTGCGAAGAAATTATTATTTTTATTACTAAATGTTTATTTTTTTTTTTTATTCTTTTTTTTTTTTTTTTCTGCAAGTGTCTGTGATAAGTAGTTTTTTAAAAAGATTTATTTTATATTTTATAACTAATATAAAATTAAAGCAGTCTGTTCCTGTAATTATTATTATTATTATTATTATTATTACTATTATTATTATTGCTGCTGTCTTTATTTTTATTATTATTATTATTAATATTACTGCTGCTTTTATTATAATCTTTTTTTTTATAATAAATATCTATTTTTTTATAAAATATAAAAATTAATTTATATATAATTTATTATTTTATTAGCTAAAGCTTCTAAAATTGTCTAATTTTTTATAATATTATTCTTCTATATTTTTTTTATAATTTATTATTATAATAAAGATATTATTTAAATAATATTCTTATTATTCTTATAATCTATAGACAGCGGGTAGATAAACTATTTTTTTTAAAAAAAATATATTTAAATCTATACAAAATTAATTTAATTTATAAAATATTAAGATTATAAACTAGACTTTAGCTTAGTTTATAAATTTATTTATAATAAATTCATTTATTAATATTTTTATAAATATATTAATAATTCTATTAAATATTTTTTTCTAAATAAAATTATAATCTCTATTTAATTAAAAAAATATTAAATTATATAGCTAATAATATAATCTATTTTTTGTTATTAAATTTAATAATTATTATTAGTTAAAAATCTAAGTCTAATTTTATAAGATTTTTCTTATAATTAAAACTGACTAGCTTTCTTTTTTTAATTAAATATATAATATATATTATAATCTCTCAGGCTTAAGAATATTTATAATATATATTAATAATAATTATAAACAGAGATATAATAATTATATTTAAATTAGATATAAAATTTATTTTTTATAAATTAAATAATTAATTTATCTATCTTTATTTCTGTAAGTATTTATTATATTTTATATTTTAAATTATTATTAAATAAAGATTCTTGCAGATAATGCTTTTTATCATTTTATTATTTTATTTTATTTTTATTTTTTAAATAAAGATTATACTTATAAATAAATATCTTATAAGATTATAAATAATATAGATTTATAGTTAATTCTTAAATATTATTTTTACTAAAAAAATCTTTTTATTTAATTAAGATTTTTAAGAATCTATTCTAACTCTGCAAGACTAATAAAATCTCTAAATAATATTTATAACTATTTTTTTTTTCAAAAAAATATTCTTATAAATTTATTTTATTTATTTTATAATATTTATAAAGTAGTAATATATAAAATATATTATATATTTATAATTCTATAAATAATTTAAGTCTATAAATTTATAAGTCTATTTATTTAATAATATAATAAAATTCTTTATTTTATAGATCTAGTTTTTTATTAATCTATCTTTATAAAAGATATTTTATAAATAGTTAAATTATCTTTTTTAATATAAAGCTTTTTATTTATTTTTTATAAATAAAAATTAGATATTTCTTTATTTTAATATAAATTTTTTAAATATATTTAATCTATTCAGAGACTTCGATCTCTGCTTTTCTCTTTTTATAAAAATCTATCTTAATAACTCGCGGGTATTTTATAATAATAATATAAAAAAATAATTTTTTTATAAAAACTTGCAAGATATTATTATATATAAATTTTATAATAAATAATAAATTTATTTAATTATTTTATTTAAAATTAATATAATTTTATAAGTACTACTTAGGAATATTATTTAATTTTTTAATTTAATTATTAATTTATAGATAATAAGCTATATTTAGTTTTTTTTTATTAAAAATATATAAATAAAATTAGATTAAAAATTTTTTATAAAAATATTATTATAATCTATAATAATCTTCGCGGGTATATTATATAAATAAAAAATTTTTAATAAAACTTTTTATAAGATTCTCTCTATTAAAACTCTTTTATAAAAAAATAAAATAAATTATCTTATTATATTAGTTTATTATTACTAGAATATTATTAAAGATCTTTTATAAATTCTTAATAATATTAATACTTATAAATAAATTAATAATAAAGTCTGTTATTATTTTTTTCTAAAATTTTATAAATATAAATAAAAATTCTAATAATTTTTACTATTTTTTATAAATTATTTTATTATCTTAATATACTCCGCAGATCTAGTAATATTTATTTATAAAATTATCTATTTTTAATTATTAAAATTATTATAATATCAGTGCTAGTATTTTTTTATTTATAAAATAATTTATAATAAAATTATTATATAGCTTTATAAATATCTAAAACTTAAGAATATATTTATTTAAAATATATAATTATTCTACTTTTTATAAGAAATCTTTATAATTTTTTATTATAAAATCTTATTTACTTTTTTTTTTTTATAGCTTAAAATTTTTAAAGTTTTTTAATTCTTTGCGAATTCTTTATATTTATTAATTTTTTATTAATATTATAGATACTATAGCTAGCAGCGTCGCGGAAAAATTCTTATAATATAATTTTTTTATAATAATAATATTATTTATTATCTTTTTGTTTATAATTTTTTATATATTTAAAATATATTTATAAATAGAAATCTATTTAATATTTATAAATAAAGCTTCTATCTTTATATTTTCTAACTTTTATAATCTAAGTAGATTAAATAATCATTATAAAACTAGTTTATCTAGTTTCTTATAATTTTTAGCTACTATTTTTTTTTATAATCTAGATATTATAAAAATATATCTACAGAATTCTGCGCGCTTGGGTAATAAATAAAATAAAATTAAAATATTATAAGTTATTATATTTATTATATTTATTTTTATAATAATTCTAAATTTATTATAAAGTATTTAAGACTTTTATAATTAATAAATATCTTTATTATAAGACCTGCTCTCTTTAGTTAATAATATTATTTTTTAAATAATTCTATTATTATAAATAATTTTTAATTATAAATTCTATAATTTCTTTTTACTATAACTATTTTTTATAAATAAAATATAATTAAAATCTACTAGCTGTTTATATTTCTTTATAATAATATATTATTAATTATAAAATTAGATATATTTATTTTAATATATATTTATTTTTCTTTCTTAAAATAAATAATTATAATATTTTTTATAAATATTATCTTCAGCTGCTTAAAATTTTTATAAATATTAATTATAAAAATCTTATATTAGATTTTTTTTTTTTCTTATAAGATTTCTTAATAAAATTTATAAATAAGATTATTATTTATAAGTATTTTTAAATAAATTGTTAATATTAGTTTATAAATTCTATAAATTATAATATATTTTTTATATTCTATAACTTTAATCACTCGCGAATTATTATAATTTATTTTAATTTTATTTATATATCTTCGCGGCTAATAATAAATTTAAGAAAATTAATCTTTATTTATATAAAATAGTACTTGCTTAGTTTTATATATAGATCTATTTTAATTAAGATATATATAATTTTATAAATTTACTTTTTATATATCTCTAGATCTCGCGAATATATTATAATATTATTAAAATAAATAATTATAAAATTATTCAAATACTTTATAAATAAAAAATTTATAAAATCTTAAAATTCTATAAATATATTAATTAGTCTAAATAATATAATTAAATATTTAAATAAATTATATTTTATTTAAAAAATTATTTTTTATTTATAGTCTACTATAATTCTTATTCTATAATAGATTTTATAAAAATTAAATTATATAAATTATAATATTCTTATGAGCTGATTAATATAGCTATTAATTTATAATAATAGATATTTATTCTTAATAATTTATTTATTTAATTTATAATAATTAATATATATTTATAAGCTTTTATTCTTCTTTTTTATAAAAAGAACTAATATTTTAATAAATAACTTTAAATATTAAATTTATTTATATATAAAATATTTTTATAGATACTTCTAGAATATTTTCTACTCTGTAAATAATATTTTATAAATTAGATTTATTTTTAGTTTATAATTTTTTTTTAGATTAATCTTTAGATTAATATTTAATTATAAGAATAGATAGTCTATTATTTTATTTTTTATAAATATTATTTTTAATTTATAAAATTATTCTAAAAATATTTTTAGATCTGTCTCTTTATAGATAAATCTAATTATTATAATTTATAATTATTCAGTTTCTAACTCTTTTATAAAAAACTTTATTATAATAATATATTATATCTTGATTTATTATTTTTTATAAAATCTTAAATAATATTAATTAAACTTTATAATAAAAATCTCTATCTAGATTTATAATATATTTAATATAATTTTCTCTATATTAGATATTATAATAATAATTTTTTTATAAATCTTATAATTATCTTCTATATCTGCAAGATTAATCTTAAATATTATAATTTTTTTAATTAAATATTATTATTATCTAATAATCTTATAAAAATCTTTATAAATATTATTAATTATTTTATAATTTTTATTATTATTATAAATATTAGATTTATTTTTATATTTATATTAATTAAGATATTAATTTTTTTAAATAAATTAGTCTTATTCTGCGCGAGTAATTATTCTTATAATTTTAAAATAAAATATATTATAAAAAATATATTTATTAATTTATTATAATTTATTCAGACCGTAAGTTATTTTTTAGAATTTTTATTTTTATATTAATAATAGTTTTTTATAATATAATCTTATTTTTTATAATTAAAATATTTTATTATTTCTGCAGATACTGATATAGAATCTTGTAGAATAAATATTTTTAATATATTTAATTATAAAATATTTTTTTATAGAAATCTCTTATAATAATTCTGATTATTAGATTATTTTATTTAATTTATAAATAATAATAACTTTCTTTTTTATAAATAATTAGTTTTTTTATTTTATTAATTAATATTTAATCTTAATTTTATAAATAATATAATCAGATCTTATTTAGTAATAGAAAAGTCTAGCTGCTTATAGATTTTTTATTTTATATTTTATAAAAATAATTTAAAAAATAAATATAACTATATAATATTTAGTTTTTATATTTTATAAAAATAATTTAAAAAATAAATATCACTATATAATATTTAGTTTTTATATTTTATAATCTAATTTTATTTTTATCTTTTTTTAGTATTATAAATATATAAAGTTTTTTTTTTTTATAAAGAATTATTCTTAAAATTTATAATTATATTTTTTATTTATAATTTTTTAAATTATTTAGCTATATCTTAAAAAATTTATAAAAATTTATTTAATTATTCTCTTAAAAAAGCTTCACGGTTTTATCTTTCTATAGATTACTAAGTATATAATTTAGATAAATTATTATAATCTATATTTATTAATCTTTATTTTAATTATTAATCTCCGCGGTAGACTTCTACTAAATAATAAATAATTAAAAAATAATATAATTATAAATACTATAGTATTTATTATTTTATAAAAATATATATATATATTAATGTTTTTTAATTTTATAAATAAATTATTAGAATTACTCAGAGATTTATAAGTTTTTTTATTATTTATAAAAATTCTAAGTCTCTGCTCTAGTTCTATAATTTATTAAAATATATTTAATTATTTATAAAAATTCTCAGAGAATAATAGAATTATATTTATTTTAATTATTTTTTTTATAATAATTTTATAATTAATCTTTAGAAAATTAGAAGAATTCTTATAGATATAATATCTAATATTTTATATAAATATAATTTAATAGATTATCTCGCGGGTTTTAAATAATAAAATTATAAAAATATATATTAAAATAATATAAAAAAATATATTTATTATAAAATTAAAATAATATTTATATTATTTAAAATATTATTATTAGTCTTTTATCTAGCTTCTCTTATAAATAAATATATTTATAAAAATTCTATAAGTTATATATTATACTAGTATAATTACTTTATAAGGGACTGCCTCCGCAGCGTGGATATTTCTCGCGATATAAAATATCGCGAGGATTATAAGGATTACTATCCTTACAAAAATTATTAGCTAAAAGTTTTTATAAAAATAAGATTTAAAATTAATTTTTATTATATCTGTTTTAGTAATAAGAATTAATAAAAAAATAATTAATTATATTATTTTTATTTAATTACATATTAAGATATATATTAAGTCTGATATTTATATTTATATTATAAATTATCTACTTAAGTATAATATTATCTTAAATCTATTTTAATTAAGAACATATAATAAAAAGATTAAGCTAAACTAGAATTATATCTATTTTTAAATAATCTAGTTAAAATCAAAAATAATAATAGTAATCTATTTCTTTTTAGCTAAGATATTTACTGCTGTATTTTAAATCTAGATTAAAAAAGAGTTTTAAAAAAATAGCTATAAAAATATTTATTATATTATTTTAAAATACTAAGAGAATATTATATAAAAAATTAAAATTAAACTTAAAAAATATTCTTTCTCTATATTATTAATATTTTTTAGACTTTTTAAATTAAAAAGTATTAAAGCTCTTTCTCTACTTTACAGCTCAGAGATTAATTATATTATAAAATTAAAATAAAAAAAATAAGAAAATTTTAGAATTATTCTAGAAACTGCTTTATAATATATTAAAGACAAAATTTATTATATTTTAAAAAATAATTATTCAATAAAAGATTTATTTATATCAGCAGCTTTATAGCTGTAATATTTATTCTTTTTATTTAGAAATTAAGTAATAAGTTTTAATTCTATATTAATTATTAAAGTTTAAATATAATTATTAAAAAAATTATTATTATTTTTTCTGATTTATAAAATATTAAATTAAATTAGAAAGATTATATAATTTATTAAGCTAAATATCTTTGCTGCCTTTTATAAAATTTATATTTAAAACAAAATTAAAAATAGATAACAGCTTTTTAAATATAATATAAATTATATGAATAATTTATTATTTTATTTAGTCTAATAAATATCTTAAGTATCTTTTAGAAATATATTAATTAAATTTTATATAATTATTTAAATAAGTTCTGCTCAGCTTATTTAGATAATATTTTTATTTTTTTATTAGAAACTTAGTAGTAATATTAAGATTATATTTAATAAATCTTAATTAAATTATAAAAAGCAGAACTGTATTTCAATATTAAAAAATATAAATTTAAATAAAAAAAAGCTAAGTGTCTAAGATTTATTTTAAAATTAGATAAGAAATAAATTTAAATTCTAAAAAGATTTATATTGTATAAAAATAAAGAATTCTAAGTATTCTTAAAAAAATATATAAATTTATTAAATTTATTAATTTTTATTACTAGTTTATATTAAATCTTTTAGATCTGTTTAAGTCTCTATTAATTTATTAAAAAATATATCCTGTTTTAATAAATATAAAAATACTTTTTTATATTAAATCAGTACTTATCTTTTTTAATCTCAATTAAAAAGTAATATTAAAAACAGACTTCTTTGGCTATGATTTAAAAGAATATCTCTTTTAATATAATAAAAATAAAAATCTATATTTATATATATATTTTTTTAAATAGTTTTTTTAATTAAGAATAATTATAAGATTTATAATAAAGAGCTATTAGCAGTTATTTAATATATAAAAGCTTAAGATATAAAATTATATTTAATTAAAGAATTTAAAATAATTATTAATTATAAGAATCTAAAATATTCCTATTTTTTATATAAATTATCTAAATAATATATTAAATAAAGCTTTTTTTAATAAGTTTAACTTTTTTTTATTTATTATAAAAATATTAAGATTAATTAAGCAGATATATTTTTTAATAAAATTAAAATAATTTAAATAATTAGAATAAGCAGATAACTTTATAAATATTCTAATTATTTTAATTAAAAAATATTAAGAAACTATTATTATTAAATTATTAAAAATAATACTAGCTTCCGCGAGTATTATAAATTAATAACAAAAAATTAAAGATAAGAATTAGATATATTATAAAATTTAGATAATTATTAATTAAAATATATAAAAATTTCTTCTAGATTTAAAATTAAAAATCTTTATTATTAAATATATTATTAAGAATCAGGGGATTCTAATTATTTAAAATATAAATAAATATTAAAATTTAAGTCTCTATAAATTAGATTAATTTAGAAAATATATAATTTTTCTCTGATAAAATATTTAGAATAAATATAAGTTTATAAAATAATTAGTTATAAATAGTTTTAGTCTAATATAATATAGAATATTTAAAAACTTTCACACAATTATAATATCTGCTATAGATTTTATATTTAATATAAATAGAAATATAATTAGCTAAAATCTTTTTTAATATTTAAATATTTTAATACAATATTAGTATAGACTTTATTATCAGATTATCTAAAAGTTAAAAATATATAAATCTTTTTATAATTATTAATTATCTAATTAAAGAAATAATTCTAATAATTATAAGAAAAATAATTATTAAAATTATCGCGTGAATAGTTCTGAATTAATATATTTAAAAATATAAGATATTATAAATTATTATATTAAACTATAACAGATAATTTAGAAAAAAAGTATAATAATAATTATATAATTATATTAGAATTAAAATACAATTTTTTATTATTTATTATTTTTAAATAGAGAGAGTTAGTAAATAAATAAATAATATAATTAAAGTCTATTTAAAAATATATATATAATATAATTAGTATAATTAATCTTAGTTTTTCATTTTTATAGAATTAATTATTAATTTATAAATTTTTATTTTCATAAAAATATTACTCTTCTTTTTTAATTATAGATATAATTTATGTTTATTTAATTTAATTAAGAATTAGTTAATATTAAATAATTGTAAGTATAGTAATCTGTATAATCCTCGCGATATAATATATCACAAGAAATATTTATACTGCGGAGACAGTCTCTTAGAAAATAATTATATTAATATAATATATAATTTATAGAATTCTTATAATTATATCTATCTATAAGAGAAGCTAGATAGAAGATTAATAATAATATTTTAAATAATATAAATATTATTTTAATTTTATAATAAATATATTTTTTTTATTTTATCTTAATATATATTCTTATAATCTTATTACTTAAAATCTATAAAATAATCTATTAAAATTATATTTATATAAAATATTAAATATTATATTTATAAGAATTTCTCTAATTCTCTCAAGATTAATTATAAAGTTATTATAAAAAAAATAATTAAAATAAATATAATTCTATTATTCTCTAAGAATTTTTATAAATAATTAAATATATTTTAATAAATTACAGAACTAGAGCAGAGACTTAGAATTTTTATAAATAATAAAAAAACTTATAAATTTCTAAGTAACTTTAATATTTTATTTATAAAATTAAAAAAAACTAATATATATATATATATTTTATAAAATAATAAATATTATAATACTTATAACTATATTATTTTTTAATTATTTATTACTTAATAAAGATCTATTACAGAGATTAATAATTAAGATAAAAATTAATAAATATAAATTATAATAATCTATTTAAATTATATATTTAATAATTTATAGAAAAATAAAGCTGTAAAGCTCTTTTAAAAGAATAATTAAATAAATTTTTATAAACTTTTTAAAATATAGCTAAATAATTAAGAGAATTAAAAATAAAAAATATAATTATAAATTTTAAAAAATAATTTTTTATAAAAAAAAACTTTATATATTTATAATATTAAAAAAAATAAAAACAAAGCTAGATTATAAAATATAGAAACTAAATATTATATAATTATATTTATTTTTTAAATTATATTTATAAAATATAAAATAAAAAATCTGTAAATAATTAGATTTTTTTATTATTAAATAAGATTTAATTATATTATTTGCAAAATTAAGATTAAATATTAATTAATAAAATAAAAAGATAAATTATTTATAAGAAAGAAAGTTATTATTATTTATAAATTAAATAAAATAATTTAATAATTAGAACTATTATAAGAGATTTTTATAGAAAAATATTTTATAATTAAATATATTAAAAATATTTATTCTGCAAGATTTTATATTAATATTCATAAAAATAATAAAATATTTTAATTATAAAAAATAAGATTATATAATAAAAAACTATTATTAATATAAAAATAAAGATTTTAAGAAATAATTTATAATTTAAATAAATTATAAAAAATTAGTAAATATATTTCTTATAATATATTTTATTTTAAAATTATAAGAATAATTACTTATATAAAATAAGATTAATTTATTTAAAAAAATTAATATTTTAATTAATATAAATACAGAAGTAAATTTAATATTTATAATATTAATAAAAATTATAGAATAATTAATAATATTAATAAAGATTTTTATAAAATTATTAAATAATAATATTATTTAATTAAAAGAAATTATAATATTTAAAATAAATTTTATAAATATAGAAAATAACTATAAGATTTATAAAGAAATTATTATTATAATATTTAATATAAAAAAATTATATTAGATATATTATAAATTCAGATAAAGATTTTTATTATAAATTTTAATTAATATTATTTAAGATTTTATAACAATTATAAATTAAGATATAATATATTACTGTGACAGAGTTTTTTATAAAAAAATTAAAGATTAAATAATTATAAATTATAATAATAGAATTTATCTATAAAAAGATAGATCTGAAAGTATTTTTAGAATAATTTTATAAATTTAAGATAATATTTATAAAAAATAAAATAACAGACTGCTTATTTTTATAATTAAATATTAATTTAAAGATTAATCTAGAAAAAGACTATAAATTTAAAATAAAGTTAATTTATAAAATATTATCTGCGAAGTAGAAAATATTCTAAGAATATTTATAAAAAAATTTTATTTATAAATAGATCTAATACTTAAAATTATTTATTAAAATATTGGTTCTTTTTATAAAGAAAAAAAAAAGCTTATAAATATATATTAATTATTATAAATTAATAATTATATTAATCAGCTTACAGAAATATTATAATTTATATAGCTTAATTTTTATAAAACCTATTATAAAATAAGAATTATAATAGATTATAAATAAAAAACAGTCTTTTAAATAAAATATAATCTATTTAAATATTTAATTATATTATTCAGACTAATTAATACACCTGCAGGATTTTAAGATTTTATAAATTTTTTATTTATAAAATATTTAAATAATTTTATAATTATTTATTTTAGTAATATTATAATCTACTCGCAAGATCTAGAGATATATAAAAAATAAATTTATAAAATATAATAATCTATAAATAATCAGAGTTATAAAATATAAAAAATATATTATAATTTATAAGATTTATAAACTAATATTAATAATTTATTTAAGAAAATTTATAAATAATAATCTTATTTATAGATTTTATTAAAAAATCTTATAAGAAAAAGAAAAAAAAATCTGATATAGAATTTTTTATAATTAATATTTATAAAAATTTTAAGCAGCTGAAGATAATATTTTTAAAAAATATTATAATTATTTATTTTAAAAAAAATATATATATATTAAAATAAATATATTTAGTTTTATAATTAATAATATATTATTACAGAGAAATATAGATATATAATAAATTTTAATTATATTTTATTTATAAAAAATAATTATAATAAAAAAATTATAAATTTTATAATTAAAAATTATTTATAATAATAAAGTTATTTAGAGAATAATATTACTGATTAGAAAAATAAATCTTATAATTAAAATATTTATTAATTATAAAATTTTTAAATATTTTATAATAAGTTAAGAGTTATAATAAAAATAGATATAATAAATATAATAATTTATAATATTTTAATTTTATTTTATTTATTATGCAGGCGCGCAGAATTCTATAGATATATTTTTATAATATTTAAATTATAAAAAAAAGATAGCAGCTAAAAATTATAAAAAATTAAATAAATTAATTTTATAATAATTATTTAATCTACTTAAATTATAAAAGTCAGAAAATATAAAAATAAAAGTTTTATTTATAAATATTAGATAAATTTTTATTTATAGATATATTTTAAGTATACAGAAGATTATAAAAAAAATAATAAATAATATTATTATTATAAAAGAATTATATTATAAAAATTTTTTTATAGAGCTGCTAGCCGCAGTATTTATAATATTAATAAAAAATTAATAAATATAAAAGATTTATAAAGAATTAAGAGATTCTAAAAAAATTAAATTATAAAAAAAAATAAATAAATAAGATTTCATAATAAAAAAACTATAAAAGTTTTTTATAGAGAATAAAATAATTATATATTTTAAATAAATATATTTATAAGCTTTGAATTCTTATAAAGTTATATAATAATTCTATCGCGAATTATTTTATAAGTAAAAAAATACTGATACTGATATTATAATAATTTTAATGATTAAAAATAGATAATATTATAAATAAATATTATTAAATCTATAAAATATATTAAAATAATAAAATAATTTATAAAAATTAATAAAAACTGCTAGAATCTCTATTTATATTTATAAAATTTTAAGAGAAGATAATAATAAACTTTATTATTAATTTATTTATAAATACTAGTATTATTAAGAATTTATAAGAGTTTTTAAAAATATTTTTAAAAAAATAGATTAATATAATAAAATAATTTATTTTATTTTTTTATAAAAAAGTCTTAATAAAAAGAATCTTATAAAAGTCTTTATTAAAAAGATTTTTTATTTATATAATATATCCGCGAAGATTATTATAGATTATAATAATATTTTTATAAAAAGTTTCTAATCTAACTTTGTTTATATATTTATAATAAAGAAAAAACTAAGTATAGCTTATTATTTATAAATTAATAATTAAATTAAAAAATAAAATAATATTTATATATAATATTTATAAAATTATATTAATTTTAAATAAAATAATTAGACAGATTTATTATCTATTATAAATTTATATATAATAATATCTTATAAATTTTTATAAAAAAATTATTTTTTTATATTATTATAATAGAACATCTGAAAGTAATTAAAATAAATTTTTATATAAAAAAAAATAAAGATTAAAATCTCTGAATAAATTAAGTATATCTAGAAAATTTATATTAAAATAAAAAGAAATCTAATTTTTATTTATAAAAAACAAAAATAGTTCTATAATTACAAAAAATAAATAAAAAACTTTATATTAGAAAAAATAATTTAATTATTTATAAAATATTTTTTATAAAAATAAACTAATAAAAAATTAAATCTATAAAATAAAGAATCTTATTATATTATTAAATAGATAGACTTATAAGTCTATAAACTAGAATTATTTATAAAATTATAAATATATAATATATTTTATATATTATTATTATATAAGTATTATAAAATAAATAAAATAAATTTATAAAAATACTTTCTTATAAAGAAAAATAATTATAAATATTATTCAGAGATTTTATTAGTTTTATAAAATTAAAATAGATTTTTAAAAATATTAATTAAATAAAAGAATTATTTTAGTAAAAATAATATCTGAAAATTAGCTATAAATCTATATTATTTATAATTTTATAAAAGGTTTATCTGTGAGTATAGTTTTTATTTAAAAAATAAAAAAAGAAAATAATAAAATAATAAAAAAAAGTTCTTATAAAATTCTTTATCTAATTATAGTTTAAAATATAAAATATAATAAATATTTATAAAGACAAAGATAAATAAACTAATTATTTAATTTATAAAGAATAGATCTTATATTTAATTTAAATATAATTATTATATCTTTATTTATAATTATTATTAATATATATTATAAATATTCTTAAACTTAAGAAATTATAATACTGATTAGTTCTAATTATAAAAAGAATCTTATAAAACTAGATCTAAATTTTTAATTAATAATAATTATTAAATTTAATAAAAACAATTAATTTATTATTAATTATATAATTTAATATTTTTTTTAATTAGACAGAGATTATAATTTTATTTAGAAAAAAAGATCTAATAGAATTATTGATATAATTATAAAAATATTAATAAATTAATTTATTATAAATAAATTTATAGACTAAGTTAAAATTTAGTTTATGATTCTAGTATTCTATAAGATAGATTAATTTTAAATAAATCTAAATATATTTTTTTAAAAAAAAATACTTTATTTATCTGCAATTTATAAATTATAAAAATAATAAGAATATTATTAAGAATAATGATATTATTAAAATAATAAATTATAAGAAAGATATAGAAAAATAAAATTGTAGAGAATTAGACTGCTTTAGAAATTTTAGCTAATAAATAATAAATTATATACAAATTACCTTTTTATACTCTATAAAGAAAATAGATATTTATTATTAAAAAAAAAGAAGAAACTATAAAAATAATAATAATATTATTAATAATAACAGCAGAGACAGCAGAGATGGCAGTAATAAAAATAATAATAATAATAATAATAATAATAATAACAATAGAAATAAACTAATCCAGCTTTATATTAGTTATAAGATATAAAATAAATCTTTCTAAGAAATTACTTATCGCGGATATTTGTAAAAAAGAAAAAGAAAAAAAAATAAAATAAAAATAAATAAAAGTTTAATAATAAAAACAGTAATTTCTTTATAGAAAAAAAAGACAGTAAATATATAATATAAAAAAAATATTAAAATAATTAGTTATAATTTTTAGATAAGATTATATATATCTTAGATTCATAAAGTAATAAATATTTATTAGTTAATATAAAATTATAAAATATTATATTTTATAATCTAATATAAATATTTTAGATCTATAAAAATAAAATAATTATAAAAATATAAAAGAGCTGTGAGAGTATAAAATAATTATAAGAATATAAAAAAGCCGCGAAAGTATAAAAAAGCTGCGAGAATATAAAATAATTATAAAGATATAAAAAAGCTATAAAAATATAAAATAATTATAAGAATATAAAATAGCTGTAAGAGTATAAAATAGTTATAAGAATATAAATAATTATAAGAATTCTTTAAATAAATATTTATTTATAATATTAATAATAATTAGAAGAGAGAGGCCGCAGAGATTAAAAAAAAAGAAGATTTAAATAAAAAGAATTAAAAAAAAAGATAAAAAAGAAAATTTAAGAAAAGTATTCTCTCTTAGAATTCTAAGCTCTAAGTCTTAAGTTTTAATTTAGATTTAAATTAAAAATATTATATTATATTTACTATTTGATTATAATTATAGAAATATTTATTATATTTATTATTTATAATATTTATTATCTGATTATAATTACAGAGATTTAAAATATAATAAATAATAATATAATTATAGCTATATAAAATAGCCGCGGCAGATTTATATAAAATAAATATTATAAAAAAAAATTATTTTTTTTAATTAATTTTCTTATAAAGAAGATTTTATAGCGGAGATTTTAATAAAATTTATTTTTTTATAAATAATAATCTTAAAAATTAAGATTTTAAAAAAAAATAATTATAAAAATAATAATTCTTATAATTCTTATAATATAATATATTATAAGAAATATTTATATTATAAAAACAGTTTCTTATAAAATAACTTTATTAATATAATATATAATTTATAGAATTCTTATAATTATATTTATTTACAAAAGCAGCTAGATAAAAGACTAATAATAATATTTTAAGTAATATAAATACTATCTTAACTTTATAATAGATATACTTTCTTTATACTATCTTAACATACACTCTTATAATAATAATCTATTAAAAAATATAATATAAATAGGCAATGTTATTATCTATATAATTAAAAAAAATTAATAACTAGATATAAGTATTTCTTATATATATATAATAAAAAGCTAAAAAACAGATTAATAAATTCAGAATATTTATACTTAGATATTTAAAAAATAATATAATTTTATTATATCTATAACATATTATTATTAATTAATCTAGTAAGAAGCTAGACTAAAAGAATATAAGATATATTATTATAAAAGTATTAAGAATTTATTTTATTTGATTAAATATTCTTACTAAGATCTATAATATATTTTATATAGATTTATTATAATCAGTAGTAATAGACAGATTATTTTTATAATAAATAAATAATTAATAATTCTCTGTTATTCAAATTAAATAGAAGAATAAATATTTGATTGAAATTATTTAAAATAAAATATAATAATATAAAGAATAAGAATAGAGACTATATTATTATATTAAATAAATTAAATATATTTAAATTATTGAAAAGCTTATTAAAGCTCTATAAGATATCTTTATTATATATAATTAAAAGAATTCTTAAATAGAATTATAGAGTAATTCTATCTAATCTATTTAGATTTATAACTAATATTACTTCTATCTTTTTTTTGTTTTTAAATATAAAGAAGAAGAGAAATAATAATAAAAAAAAAGAATTATAAAAACCTTTTTAATAAATTCTATAAAAGCTCTTTATAAATTAATAGATATAGTAATAATAAAGTTCTAGTACTATTAATAATTTTATATATTTTTAACTTTAGTCAGTTAATTATCTGATATAATATTAATCAGAGAAAAATCTATTCACTGCCTGTATAAACTAATTTATATATATAAATTAAGTTTAGAACTTAAATGTTAAAGAGCCGAGAAGAAAAGCAGTCTAGATATTCACAGCTAAAATTATGTAGTGGATATAATAGTTTATCCGGGTTTTATTAACATTAAATAACTATAAGAGAGAGAAGAGAAATAAAAAAAATCTAATATCTTCTATTTATTTTTTAATTAACAGATACTGACTTAAGTAATTAAAAATACTAAGAGTCTATATTTAGTTCCCTTATTTACCGCCCGCAGGAGGCTTAAGAGAACTGCCTGATAATAGATCTTAATTAATAATAAAAAAAGAGAGATTAATATCTTCTGTCTTGTCTATTATATACAGATAGTCTGGGAGAGAGAGCAGAAAAAGATAAAGATAAAAAGAGAAAGAACTAATACTAAGAACAGATAAACTTATAGTTTATAAATTCTTACTAATCTAAAAAAAAATTATTATTCTTATTATTCTCTGAGCCAGCAGAATAAAAAAAATAAAAAAATAAAAAAAAAACAAAAGAAATTAAATATTTATATCTCTTTTCCAGACTCTGTCTTATTATTAAAGATGAATAGTTATACATTAACTAAGTAAAAGAAATATAATAAAAAAATAAAAAAAAACTAAAATTAAATATTTTATATTTTTTCAAGTTTTATTTTAATATCTAAGACAAAAATTAGTATAAATTAAAAATAAAATTAAATTAAATTAAAAATAATATTTAGATTAAATTAATAATAAAATTACTATAAAATAGATTATAAGATTAAAATAAATAAATAAATTAAAGATTATTAATCAAGTTTTCTTAAAAATAAATATTATCATAGAATATATTTTAGACCTATTTAATTTAATTAATTTATTTTATTAGATTAATTTTTATTACGTTATATATATATATATAAAATTATTAAATCTTTAAGAATCTTTTTTTAAATATTAATTACTCTTTCTTATACTTACAGCCTTGGTTCTTTATAGCTTATAGACTCTGCCCCTAATACTAATTAGAGTGGCTTAACCTGATCATTATATCTTAATCTTAATCTGACCATAGTCTAATAATTAGATTAAGATATAAAAGATTTGTAACTATATAATTAAGATTAGATTAAGATATAATTATTATTATAATTATTTATATCTGCTAATCAGAAAGATTAGATATAATAAATAAATTAATAATTATAAATTAATTTATAATATATATATTCTTCTTATATAAATAATATATAAAATATAATATATATTTAATTATAATATAAATATTATAATATTTTTTAGATATAGTCTATTACTTAATCTATTTAATTAATTATTTTAAATAATATACTATACTCTGAAAAAGATTTTTATAAAATCTAATATAAAAAAAATAAAAAAAAATATGAAATATTTATTTTTTATATTATTTAGAATAATAATTATAATAATATAAAAATTATAAAGACTGGATCTTTATCTTTATCTGAATATATATAATAATTAAAGATTTAAATAAGACTAGTTTCTTTAATTTTAATAATAATTGATTTTTTAAATTATCTTTAAAATTATTTATATTCTTATTCTTACTAATATAGAAGATAATAATTATCTTATTTTTTTTTATTTTTTAAATATAAAAATAATTAAATCTAAATTAAAATTATTAAATATATTTTAATATTTCTTATTTATAATAAAATAATTAATATATTCTTAAAGTATAACTACTTTAATTATATTAGAATAAAGATAGCTCTAATAATAATAATAAATATTTTAAGAATTATTAAAAAAATATTTAATATTAATATTATTAATTATAATTAAGAGAAAATCTCTAATTATATAATAGAAAATAGAAAATTAATTATAATAAAAGTTTTAATAAATAAAAATATTAATATATTCTATAATATCTAGAATTATATTAATTCTATTAAATATATTTTAAGAAACTATATATTTTTAATATTTAAATATATTTTAAGTTTTTTATATATCTTAGCTGCGAGTAAGAGTCTTTAATATTTAAAAATATTATAAAAAATCTTATTCAGATCTAATAATAATTTAAAAATTATTAATAATATATTAATTATTAGATTATAATTATAATAAAAAAAGAATATTTTTTAAAAATAATTTAATATTTATAATATTAATTAATATTATTATTTAATTATATATATTTTTTAAACTTCTTAAGTTTTAATATTAGATTTAGAATAATTATACTTATATAAATATAGTCTTCTATCTAATAAATATAATAATTATATTTTTAAAGTTTTTAATATATATTATATAAGCTCTTAAGAATCTTTTTTTTAGAATATCTATTTTTTTTCTAATTTATTAATTAAATAATTTAAATAATTAAAAAGATTATTATAGATATTATAAATCTTATAAATAATAAATCTATTATTTTTAGAGAGATAAAAAATAAAAAGAAAAAAGAGATATAGAAACTTAAGAAGATATTTTATTTATTTTTATTTAATTATAATAAAATAAAAATAATTAATATTATTATATTTATAATACTAAATAAAACTTTTAATTATTTAATAAAGATTAAATATTTAATAAATTATAAGATAGATTAAGTTTTAGTAGATTTTATAATTAAAAAAAAATAATAAACTAAGCTAGATTTAAATTATTAAATAAATAAAAATTATTTATAATATTAAAAACTTATATTTATAAATTATATAATTTTCTAAATTTATAATTAAGAATTAATATAATAAACTAGTTAATAAAAGATTTCTAGAAGTTTTTTATAAAATAAAATTCTATATTAATCTTTTATAAATAACTTTTAGAATATATTTTTTTAAAAATTCTTAAAATATTAAAAAAGATTTTAAGACTTTTATTATTATTTTTTTATATATATTTAATAAAATTATTTAAAATCTTAATTTAAAGTTTTTATAAAAAAGTTTTAATTATAAGCTAAATTATATAAATAAAATAGATAATATAATACTGATTTTAAATAATTCTTAAAGAATTAAAATTAATTAAAATATTATAAAACTAAATATTCTGACTAAGTTAAGTTCAGAGTTTAGCTAAGATTATATTAAATATTATATTATTATTATTAGTATTATTAATTATTATATCTAATAATTAATAAATAAGATTATATTTATATAAAACTAATAGAATAATTATAGCTAGATTTTTATTAATATAAGATTTAGATATTAATCAGAAATCTAGTAAAATCTTATAATAATTTATATTTTTTATTAAGAAATATTTAATTAAAATAAAAAATATTTTTTAATTAAAACTAATCTAGCAGTCTACTATAATTTTTCTTTATATTATATTTAAAAAGTTTAATAATAATTATATATATATATCTCTTCAGACAGCTTTATAAAATATTCTTTAATTTATATTTAATTAAAAAAATTTAATTCTTAGCAGAAAGATAAAGCAGCAAGATTAATTATTTATTTAAATTAAATATATTTAATAATTTAAAATAATAGATAATAGATAATTATAAAATATAAAACTTAATTTTAAAAATTTTATTTATTATAAATTATAAAAATCTAGAAAAAAATAATAATTAAAAAAGATTTATTTTAAAAAAATAAATAAATATCTATAATAATTTTTTATTTAATATCTGATTAATTATTTACTTAGATATAATTAATAATAATTTCTTTTTATAATTTTTATAAAAATAATAATTTATAGAACTAGTTTCTAAGTTTTTAATTTCTAAATATTATAAGATATAAAAATATATAATATAATAAATATAAAAAATTTATTAAAAAATAATATATTTTTCTAAAAGCTATCTTATATTATTAATAATTTTTTTTAATTAAAATAAAATAATAATTTTTAAGTTTATATATAATTTTTAGAAAATATTGTCTTCTATTATTAATTTTAGAAAATAAAAAGCTTTTTTTAAAAAACTAAATATAGAATAATTTTCTGATTCTTTATAATATATATATTCTTAAGATTTAAAAAAAAAAGATCTGACTTCAGAAGCTTATCTTAGTTTAGATATTATTATTTATAAAGATTTAAAAAATAAAAGAAGAAGACTTAATAATATTCTTTAAAAATAAATTAAATAATTATAATTAACTTATAATTCTAAAGCTGTTTTATAAATAATAAATATAAAAGTAGAAAAGTAGAAAACTCTATAAAAATAATTTATTTTATTTTAAAATATAATTTTATATAAATATAATTTATTATATTTTAATATACAGCTAAGATATTTATTATATTTTCTTTATTTTAATAAATTTAATAAATAGAAATTTATATCTAGAGTCTAGAGTTATAAAATAATTTTTTTTAAGAAAACTACTTAAGATATAATAGACTAGAATAAAAAATAGATCTTTTATAAGAGCTATAATATTATAATATAGATTTAATATATTTTATTTATTCTATTTATTTATTTTATTTATTTTATTTATTTTATTTATTTTATTTATTTTATTTATTTTATTTATTTTATTTATTTTATTTATTTTATTTATTTTATTTATTTTATTTATTTTATTTATTTTATTTATTTTATTTATCTTATTTATTTTATTTATTTTATTTATTTTATTTGTTTTATTTATTTAATTTATTTTATTTATTTAATTTATTTAATTTATTTAATTCATTTAATTTATTTGATTTATTTCATTTATTTCATTTATTTGATTTATTTCATTTATTTGATTTATTTCATTTATTTCATTTATTTCATTTATTTCATTTATTTCATTTATTTAATTTATTTCATTTATTTCATTTAATTTATTTAATTTATTTAATTTATTTAATTTATTTAATTTATTAATTTATTTAATTTATTTAATTTATTTAATTTATTTAATTTATTTAATTTATTTAATTTATTTAATTTATTTAATTTATTTAATTTATTTATTTATTTAATTTATTTAATTTATTTAATTTATTTAATTTATTTAATTTATTTAATTTATTTAATTTATTTAATTTATTATTTAATTTATTTAATTTATTTAATTTATTTAATTTATTTAATTTATTTAATTTATTTAATTTATTTAATTTATTTAATTTATTTAATTTATTTATTTATTTAATTTATTTATTATTTATTTTTTAATTTATTTAATTTATTTAATTTATTTAATTTATTTATTTATTTATTTTTTATTTATTTAATTTATTTAATTTATTTAATTTATTTAATTTATTTAATTTATTTAATTTATTTAATTTATTTAATTTATTTAATTTGTTTAATCTGTTTTACTTTAATAATCTAATTATTTATAATGTTTTTAATTATTTATTTATTTTTAATTTTATTAATAGTTCTTTAAGCTATATCTTATTTATAAATCTAAGAATAGTCTAATTTAGAAGAAATAATAAAATAAAAATAATATATTTATTTTTAATATTTTAATTAATAATTAATATATAATTTTTCTAATATTCTATATAATATAATTAAGATATATAATTAAAATAAAATAATAATTATATATTTTTATATATATTTCTTATTATAAGAATAATAACTTTATAAAAAACTAAATTTTATTAATATAACTAGGGTTTTTTTATTATTTCTGATAAATAATAATAAAAAAGATATTAATTTTTTTTAATTATATTTTTTAATCTAAAAAGCTTCTTTTTATATATTTTTAAATAATAGTAAAGATAATCAGATTAATAATTATTTAATTTAGATATATCTTAATAATATTAAAACTAAAAAAAATATAGCAAATAAATCTTAATATTAAAAATAATTAAAATAATTAACTATCTGATTTTTAGTTATATTATAATTAAATATAAAAATTTTCTTAATCTAATTATAATCTGGCGGTTAGATATAAAAATTCTAATTAACCTGACCTGACCTGGCCGTTAGCCACTCTATTGTCAAGTATTTGGGATTTGAAGGGTTTGTACAAGAACCCCATAATATACAGGAATCAAATCTATAATTAATAACTATAGATAAATATATAAGACAGTAATCTAGAAGAATTATTATTACTAAGCTAAGAAACTAATATTATCTATATTCTATAGTTATCTACATATCTCTAGAATCTTATATATATAGTCAAGTATATTTAGAAGAAGATAGGCTTTGCTCTTATAAGTATATATATCCCGCGGATATCATCCCTTACAATGGCTTAGTAGTAAATTTTTAGATATTATTTATTATATAGAATTAGACATATGGAAAGACAAAGTTAAAGAAAAAAGAAAATAAATTAATTAATTATAAAAATACTAATCTTTTTTTCAAAAAAATAAGATAATAAAATAATATAAAAAAATAATATAATATAATATTAAACTAATTAGCTATAAAGATTCAAATCAGACTAAATATCTTAGAATTATAAGATTTAAGTTAGACTAGATATTAAAAGATTATAAAGAATTAAGAACTTAAGTTAGATTAGATATCTTAAAATTATAGAAAATTAAAATTCTATAAATTTAAAAGTCTCGCGGAGGCTCTTAATAAAATATTTATTAATAATAATAAAGAGGAAAGAAAAAAGATTATAAAAATTATATTCTTTAATTTTAAGATTTAAATCTTAAGTTCTAAGTCTTAATTTATACTTAAATTAGATTAAGTATTATATATATTATATTGCTATATTTAAAATATATATTAAATATAATAATATTTAATATAACAGTTTCTTATAAGAAATAGATATAGCAAGTACTATAGTTTCTTATAAGAAACAGATAAGATAAGTGTTTTAATTTATTATAAAAAACAGATATAGCAAGTGCTGCAGTTTATTATAAAAAATAAATATAATAAATATAATAAATATAATAAATATAATAAATATAATAAATATAATAAATATAATAAATATAATAAATATAATAATTTATTATAAAAAAGAAAAGATTATTTTTTCTCTGTGCCAATCTCTTGAAAGAAAAAGAGAGTATAATAAAGATTTCAATAATATCCTATCTATATAAGAATAATTTTAAAAATCAATATTTAAGAGAGAGAAATAATTTATAAGAATAATAATCTCTATAATATCTATAAGATATATATATCTTATCTGATTAAGATTCTAATTAAAGATTATTATATTATATTTCTTATCTGTGCTTACTCTGCAGCGAGAGAATATATAATCTATATAATCTCTTATAAATATACTTATTTATAAAGATAGATCTAGCTATCAAATCAGCAACAATACTTTAAGTAATATAATATCTATCTTGACATTTTGATAGATATATCTTCTTCACACTATCTGTAGGACATCAACCTAGGGGAGTTGTTGCCACTGAGCCAAAAGACTAACATTACCCGCAGTTACCTGCGGATCCCTAGAATCCTATATATATACTCAGGTACACCCGGGAGAAGATGGGCTTCACCCTTGTAAGAATGCATCCCGCGGATATCATCCCTTACAACTACCTCCCTCCCACGGGCTCTCTGGCCCCTGGCACTCTGGCCAATCACAGGCTCTCTGGCCCTAAACTAGACTCTCTGATCAATCACGGGCGTGCTATCCAGGGATTACTATTCCACTGTATTATATAGTATATATAGTAAAGCCTGAGACTAATCTTCTTAGACTAGTATAATTATATATAACAGATTACTAAGAGAATTATATAATTAAACTAAATTTATTAAAATTAATTCTTGATTAAATTATATAAACTTTAATTTATTAAAATTTATTATAAAAATTAAATCTATAATTAATAATTATAAATAAATATATAAAATTTTAATTTAAAAAAATTATTATTATTAAATAAAAAAATTAATATTATTTATAATTATTTACAGATCTTTAGAATTCTATATATATACTTAGATATATCTGAGAGAAGATAGACTTCATCCTTGTAAGAATACATCCCGCGGATATTATTCCTTACACTATCTCATATCAGCAATCCCTTATAATTATTGAAAGTATTATTACTAGTCTTTTATCTAAGTTCTTTTACAAATAAATATATCTGCGAGAATTCTATGAATTATATATTAAAGTATCTGCTAATATAATATCTTTATAAGAAACTGTCTCTGTAGTATAAGTATTCCTTGTTATATAATACATTGTGAGAGTTATAAGGATTACTATTCTTTCAACTATATTATAATAATAGTTACTTATATACCTGATCCCAAATGCAGCTATATAGTATAATTGAGATAATATTGCTTGTATTGTCAGTACTTCCTGACTAGAGTGATTAATAATTAAAATACAGGTTAAAAATCAATCTCTTAAAAAGTATATTTAATCTTAATAAATTGTAAAATATAAATTCTACAATTAAATTTAAGAAATAATATAATATTTATTGATAAATTATATTTTAATTATTATTTAATATAGCTAATTTATATTTAATATATAATTAATTAATTCTAGGCTTATTTTATATAATATTTTTAATTATTAAATATTTTATAATAATATTTATATATTATATAATTTAAGAATTAATTATATAATTATCTAGTTTAGATTATATTTATTAATTAAATAATATTTATATATTTATTTTAATTTTTATAAAATATTTTAACTATTATCTAAATTTCTTAACTGTTTATTATTAATCTATCCTGGCTGTTAACCACTCTATTCCTGACCGGTCCTATGGCATTCAACTACTTATTATTTATCAAATCATTTTGATATACTTGCTATGATTGAAGGTTTAAATCCCTAACTACTAGTTATATTGTAATTACCAATTACCTTAACCTGACTATTCTTACTCAATCACTGATTTCTTTCTTGTAGATATATATAAGAAAAAAATTATGAAGTATATATTTTAAGAAAACACATGGAATATATGTAAGACCGCAACCTAGGGGAGTTGCTGCCACTGAGCCGAAAGACTAAAATTACCCTCAGTTACCTGCGGATCCCTAGAATCCCATATATATACTCAGGTACACCCAGGAGGAGGTGGGCTTCACCCTTGTAAGTATATATATCCCGCGGATATCATCCCTTACAACTACCTCCCTCCCACGGGCTCTCTGGCCCCTGGCACTCTGGCCAATCACAGGCTCTCTGGCCTCGGCACTCTGGCCAATCACGGGCTCTCTGGCCATAAACTAGGCTCTCTGGCCAATCACAGGCGTGCCACCCAGGGATTACTATCCCACTGTGTTGTACTATATATAATAAAGCCCCGGGCTAATCTTCTCAGGCTAGTATAGTTATATATAATAGGCTACTAAAAGAATTATATAATTAAACTAGTTCTACTAAAATTAATTCTTAGTTAAATAATATAAACTTTAGTTTATTAAAATTTACTGCAGGAATTAAATCTATAATCAATAATTATAAATAAATATATAAAATTATAATTTAAAGAAATTATTATTATTAAATTAAAAGATTAATATTATTTATAGTTATCTATAGATTTCTAGAATCTTATACATATACTCAGATACACCCAGGAGGAGATGGGCTTCATCCTTATAAGTATGCATATCCCGCGGATATCATCCCTTACAATATATATAAATATATATGAAGCATATATTTTTGAGAAAAGATATATCTTCAAAGGAACGCGCATTCTGCTAGGTACAGTCAACATTCCCAGTAACTTGTTTGTGCGCTGGTGCTTCACTGGTAATTCCTAGGGAGATCAGACATGAAGATTTATAGTATATGTTTTAACAAAAGTCAGCTATCTATATGACTTTTGGTACTTTGTCCAATAGTGAGAAAGAGACAAAACAAATATCATTTAATCAAGATAAGTCCCTATGATATAACAACGCCAAAGAAGACACCAACCAGACTTCACCAATCCAGGCATGCTAGTTTGTCAACGCTTTAAACCCAATTCACATGGATCGCCATTAATGGATATTAGGATGACCGGAAGTAGGATGCAATCACTTCTAGACAACTAATATTACTTGTAAGTTGTAAGCAGCACTAAGACCTGATCATAAATATCTGTAATAAAAAATTAGTTTCAGTATGATTACAGACATCAATAAGTGGAAACATACCTCATTGAGGGACTTCTCGTCCATAAGAGACTTCTTCTTTTGCGCGATATGTCGACCCCTAAAAACATTTCTCCCCATGGGGCGACGTTCCCTGGAAGGCTTCGCAGTAGACATGAATGTTTCGTCAGGATTATTGATAGATGGTATGCTTTCTCCTTCAATGTGTTTTCTCTTTTTAGCTTTCTTCTCACGACGATCCTTTGACTTGATTGTGTTCACAGTGTTTTCATCTTGAAAACTACTCTTCTTTTGCTTTGTATCATCAGCATACTTAGTCGTGGCCATAGGTATTTCCCTGCGACCAGAATCAATGCCAGATGACTTGTCTTTCTTGTGAACTTTCTGGGTGCTTTGCGCATCACTCTTGACAATTGGATCAATCTTTTCTTGGGACAATAAGCCACCGCTTATAAAGGTGACTGCTTGCCATTTTGTTGCAGCATAACGGGCTAACTTTGCGTTGTCTCGCTTCTGACGATCAATTTCTAAATCTGCATCGGATTTGCCATTTAACCGACCGAGTAATCCTTTGAATGCATCATGACCGGTAGGCTCGTTTAGAGGATCTCGCTTAGACCGCGCCCCAAGTCCAAGTGTATCATCCTTCATGATCACCCTAATGTGTGATGCACTTGCAGCGGTGAACATATCGGAGTGTGCGGCATTTTGTGCGCCCAGAAAGCTCCCGGGTGTCCATCCCTGGGAGCTGAGGATTCTATGCCCAAAACCACTTGTTGACCGTGCCCAGTTTGTATTATTGGGGTCGTGGGATATCTTGGTTTTTCTGAGCGATTGACTGGTTAGAATGCCCCTCAATGACAAAAAAAAAAATATATCCAGAGCAAACATGACTCACTTGCGAGGTGCTGCAAGGCCCATTTGCGGCAACGATTTTGTTGTTATCGGTGTAAACTCAACCACTTTTTTGCCCTTTCGCACCTTTTCAGACTTTGAAAAAAAAAAACTGTTTGCCTCTCACTATCTGCTCCCTTTTGATTTATTAAGTCACTTGGACTTATTCTTCACCTTGATTCTGGCTTTCCTCTTCGAGATCCCTCAAATTTCTTAATCGCATAAGAAATTTGATATGAGATCTATTAATCTTGGATGAGGCCAAGAATGTGTAGTAGTAGAGCCAGAATTCGAAAATTCCCGCAGGTGACAAATGTTGACCGCCTACTAGATCTAGCCTGTAATCTGTCCCTTTCCATCCGCTTTCTACTCTGAGCCCGCACCTAGTGCAACTCCGCCCGCCCCAACAAAATTAATAATATACTGGCACAAGTTCTTTTTTACTTATTTTCTATTTCTTTTTTTAAAAAAATATCTCTATAGGTAAACACTCATAATTGATTAAAGTCGGAGAAGGTCTTTTTATACCCGACATAGGTATTCCTTCCTCCGGCTCATCTAGTACTAACTTGTACTAGCCTTCTCCACCTTGGTGGGGGCCAGTACGCATACGGAGTAGTTTCTCTGAACAAGTCAACAACACAACATCACCTGGGGCTGAGCTTTGCCAGCCCTTGAATGCATCAATACACATCCTGTATTTTAGTTGGCCACCCATTCTGACATTTATGGGGGGCTGTTAAACTATTTTTGATGTCGATGCTAATAGGTCAATCAGACATTGTCTTGAATTTTCCTCTATCTTGCGCCACCATGAGCAATAAAGAAGATTTATCCATAATCAAACAATGCCCAACATACGAATCTATGCCCAGAATTATCCCAGTCGTGTTGTTGCGTTGGTTGCAGCTGAGCACGCACTAGTCTTTCGATATGGTTCAATCGGTCTAGGACTCGATGCAGAACGTCACAGCAAGACTACGCCGCGCTGTTTAGTTGAATTCACTTCCTTATCATCCTTGGATTTGCAAGGCTTTCGCCTTCTTGGCGACGGTCATGGCACACTTGGTTTAATAACTCTGGGCGGGGATGTCTTCCTGTGTGTGGTTACTGGCTCTTGTAAAGCTGCAACTATCAGGCCCGGAGAAACTGTTTCACGGATCGAAAACGTGGAGTTTTGTAGGGAAGCCCTCATTTATTGGTGGTTAATATGCAGTAGCTGACCTTTAAGCGAAGTTTGCCTGAATCATTCAAAATACGAAGACACCTTTGACTTCGAAAGCCAGTCTTCAATTGCGACTGGCGAATTTAGCCATGGGATGAACTCTGAGAGCAAAGAACAGGATCTTGAAATTCCTTTCCTGGCCTTGAAAAAACTGCTTAGTGACGGCAGCTTCTATTATAGCCTTGATTTTAATCTCACAGACAGACTGCAAGACCGGTGAGCTCTCTCTCAGTAACTCCGTGCCAACGTAGGCTAACATGTGTCAGATCAGATCATTCGACGGCTTTCGACATAGATTCTCTCGATCAAGATATGCTTTGGAACTCGTACATGATCAATCCACTTCTTATATTCAGGAATAAGTTGTCTTTACATGACAAATGGCAGCTAGACTCATCCCAAATACTGACATGCGTTATACGGGGATTTTGTGGCACGTTGGCAATCCCTGCCTCTGCTCAGCCCCTACCTCATACAAAAACCTATCTCCCTGCCTCTTTGACATTAATCTCGCGCCAATCTTCTCGACGTGCAGGAACGAGATTTAATTCTCGAGGTATTGACGATGACGGACACGTCGCGAATTTCGTTGAGACAGAAACATTGCTCTGGATCGCCCCGGATATCATCTTTTCCTATGTCCAAATTCGTGGCTCTGTGCCTTTATTTTGGGAGCAGGCCACGGGCTTTCTCCCGGGTCAGCAGAAAATCGAAATAACAAGATCTATGGAGGCAACGCGACACGCCTTCGAAAAACACTTCAGACTCCTTGAGCTAGAATATGGCACCATCCATGTGATAAACCTGCTTAGTGAATTGAAACCCGGGGAAGTCAGCCTTTCGTCGAGGTTTAGGGACCTGTTGAGAGACAATTCCCAAAGTCAGATAGGCACCAACGATCTATCTAACGGCTCCTTTCTACAGATGACAGAGTTCGATTTTCACGCAGAAGCCCGTGGGCCCTTAGGATATGGGGCCAGTGTCCAGATCAAACATGAAATATTTCCCTCTTTGCAAGGATTTGCTTACTTCCAGTCCGGGGAGGTAGGCCCTATGCTGTTAGATAGGCATCACGCGCCAAAGAGTTCATCTATTGTACTTCAACAAGAGGGAGTTTTCCGAACGAACTGCCTCGATTGTCTCGACAGAACTAATCTTGTACAAACAATCATCAGTTCCATGGCTCTTGAATGTTTCTTCTCTCATCAAGGAGGGGAGTTAGGCCCAGATGTCCAGCTGAGGCATTCGACTCTCTGGGCAGATAATGGGGACGCCCTGTCGAAAATCTACGCTGGAACTGGCGCATTGAAAAGTTCATTCACTCGGCATGGGAAAATGTCCATTGCCGGTGCACTCGCCGATGCACGCAAAACGGCGACTCGAATTTATGTTAACAATTTCTCAGACAAGGCTCGTCAAAACACCATCGATCATTTACTTGGACGGTTGACAGATCAAGCGCCAGTACAGCTTTACGATCCAATTAATGACTTGGTCACGGAGGAGCTGAGTCAAAGATCATCAGAATATTCATTCACCAGGCCGGTCAAAATTTGGACTGGTACATTCAACGTCAATGGACGTCATCAAGGACCCGAGGTTGATTTACGGCCCTGGCTGTTTCCGGACACCGATCACCTGGGCGATGATCCATTAGTATACGCGGTTGGGTTTCAAGAAATAGTCGAGTTGAGTCCACAGCAGATAATGTCAACAGACCCGACGACGCGTAAAGTATGGGAAGTTGCTGTGCACAGTTGTTTGAACAATCGTGCAATGTCGAGAGGAATCCCCAAATATGTCCTCCTGCGAAGTGGCCAGCTCGTTGGGACTGCTTTGATTGTATATGTTAGAGAAGACATCTTGCACGACATAAAGAATGTGGAAGGCAGCGTGAAAAAGGTAATGCCTCAAAAGATCCATAATTACCTCGCTGACTTCATATAGACGGGCCTGTCGGGCATGGCAGGCAACAAAGGAGGCTGTGCTATTCGCTTCGAATATTCGAGTACCCGAATTTGCTTCGTCACCGCCCATCTAGCAGCTGGATTTGCAAACTATGATGAGAGAAACAGGGACTATGAAACTATCCTTCGTGGACTAAGATTTCTAAGAAATAGGTCAATTGATGACCATGACAGCATTGTATGGCTCGGGGACTTCAACTATCGAATCGGCCTTAGCAATCAGAAAGCCAGGGAGCTTGCGCAAGAGGGGGATTTCCAGACACTTTACGATAATGATCAGGTGCTTCTCTCCTAGCGCATGGATTGGTATTTCTCTAACAATAGAGGACAGTTAAACTTGCAAATGGTGGCAGGTCGGGCTTTCCACTTCTACACGGAAGGGCCGATTACCTTTCCCCCTACCTACAAATATGACATCGGGGGAAACGAATACGATACCTCGTAAGCTACTTGGTCATTTCGACTGGAGCTTGCCAGCTAAGTGCTTACAGGGAGAAGGCGCGTATACCTGCATGGTGTGACCGCATTCTATGGAGGGGGTCCAACCTTCGGCAATGGAACTATGGCATTGCTGATCTAAGGCTTTCGGATCACCGCCCAGTCTTAGCCTTGTTCACTTGCATGATACATGTCATCGATGAAGGCCGAAAATCCAAACTTCAGCAGGCTCTCTACACTCAACGGCAAAGTGCCACTCATACTATTCCTGCAGATACGAGCAAGAAAGGGGGCACGGAAAAAAGCGTGTCAATATCCCCTGAGATAATTACAGCTAAATTCCCCTTTGCCAGCTCAGATTACCATAAATGGTGGTTGAAGAATGGTATGTCAAGTTTATGGATATTTAAACCACCTTGCGTTTTTTTCGCTCCTCGCATTTGCTCCCATTCAATCATTGGTCCTAATATCAAATACAGAGACGCCTGTGAAGTCGGAACTGAGACCTCCCGCTGAAGGCTTAGTACTGAATATCAATCGTGACTCAAATCCATTTTTATGTGACGACAACACTAATTGGACACTGGCGTCCGTTTCCACTGAAAGATGCACCACCGAGAATCGTACGAAGAAGCCCACGCTACCACCAAGGATTATGCCCAACTATCTTTCACCGCACAGTAGGGATAGCAAAGGGATGATGGTAGCTCCTGCAAGGGTACAGATCCCCATAGATGCTGAGCGGGCATCTGCAGAAGCAGGTGACAAGTCAAAGATAATACCCCCGGTACCACGAAAACCGACATCATGCCATACAGATAGCATACCAGAAGCTCCCATACAAGAGACCAAAAGACCTGCTGGACATGACCCAGCTGCTCGGGTAAAAGACTCTCAATTTGGCGCTCGAGTGCTATCGCATGGCAGTCGTCGGTTGGATCACTTGGGCAGTCTTGAGCAACAAAAAGATTCCAGACCTGATAGTCTTAAAGGTGCACTGACAGATGTGACAACTTCTACTGCGACGAATGATCTTCTTGGGGAGATACATGGTGATCATATCAATTGGAACCCCCTCATTCCCAAATAAAGGGGGCAGGTGTATGCTATTGTGGCCATTCAAATCTCATTCTAGAATCTGACAGCACGGAGTACTTGCAACTTACCTTGTTTTTCCCTATGAGTATAGCACACATCAAAGTCTGCAAGTAGATCGTTGTAAAGAAATTGAGGCACATAGTGTTTGAAGGTTGAAGAGAAGTTGGCAAGAGTAAGTATTACAAGTGATTAAAGAGATGTCATGAGAAGATGGATCTATGGGTATAATATAATAATGAGTCAGGTACAGTCATAATAAAACATCGCAAATTTTTGGTTGTGCAGTTTCACTTCATCCTGAGAGATAGACAGCAAATGCCAACCATCTAGGAAGGGAGCTACAAACCACCACCACCAGGAGCATGAGAAACCAATCCCGAAAAGACGAGAGGAAAAGCCATGCCCCTCTAAAGCAGAACAAATCGGAGACAACTCGATATCCACAACATTCGCCACAAAAATGTTGTAGAAAGTCTGACCCAGGTTAGTATAGAGACAGGGGATATGTATCCCCCTCATCTTAGCAGAATTTCCACCACACTGAGATAGACTTGCCCAAATCAAGTGCTCATCATATCGAATATGACTCTTAATGTGGACTGTATAATTGAGGACAAATCCGTAGATTCCGAGTCACTTCACATAACACGGCAAGAGATTCCGTGCTGAGTTGCTTTAGGCTTTTTTCCCGTTTTTAAAGCCCTGTTGAGCCTTAAACGGTTACCACCAACCATCCACATGGCGAATGAACCAGGGTCTGGTGCTTTGGGGCGTGGCTTTTTGGGGCCTGGAATTTGATCAGTCAATTGAATGGTTGGTCGCAAGCATCTGCCAACAATAAAAGATTGTTGGAATAAGCATTAATTACATACCAGGGGGTTCGGTTTTCTTTTTTGGCGCCTCAAGTATAACTACAGCCGCATCATCTGTCACTGCGGGTGTTTCCGAAGGGGGTATGTCTTGTGGCATAGGTGGGTCTGGGGGTAGAACTGGATCGGGAGTTTTTGGCTTCTCGGGTATAGGCCACATGTGCATTGTTATAGTCCAATCAGGTTCGATAACAGTTTCCCAAACCTGGGGGAGAATTATATCGCCATTGGGGCCTACCAAATCGTAATGGCCTTCTGCGACATGAGGGCCGATTACCTCTATATGAAGAAAGGCTTGTCGTATGAGTTCTTCCATCCCCTTTTCTCAAAATGTGATTAGCGAATGTATTCAATCGATGGGAAAGGTGTAGTTTACCTGCCAGGTACAGCATAAATCGAATGGAAAACTGAATTTTCGGCCAACAGCATCCTTGAACTTGATGGGCTTTTTTTTTTCCGGGGGAGGCGGGGTTGCAGCGGCTGCTGTCGCGGCTGCAACTGCCTCTGCTGCTGCTGCATTCGCAGCCTCCGTGGCAGCTGCGGTAGCTTCCGCTATCGCCGCCGCCGCCGCTTCTTCCGCCTCCTTCTTTGCCTTTGCAGCCTCTTCTGCAGCTTTCTGCTCCGCTTCCGCCCTTGCATGAGCAGCAGCTTCCTCTGCTATTTTCTTTTCATGCGCAGCCCGCTCTTCTCTCGCGGCGTGTTCGGCGGCTTCTTGATCAATTGCGGCTTGCCTGGCTGCTTCTCGAGCTTCACGGGCTTCGCGTTCAGTCCGTTCCTCTAGAATCAATTTCTCTAGCCTTGCGATTGCTTCATCCTTTGCTGAGTCTGCAGGTGTAGGAGAAGGTGATTCATGCGACTCAACTTGACTTGGGGATGGCACACGTTGATATGAATTGAAATATGGCGATATCATTCCAGGGACCATAGGGTACGGTTCTCTGAAGGGGTAATAGTTACCTGGACCATAAGGAACTAGTTCATGAGGGCTCATTGGAGGTCCACCATATGGAGATGAGCCATGCGTTGTGACATGATGCGACATTGAATGTTGGGCTGGATTATGCACATCCCCTCGGCTATGGGAGGATCCTGTCGGAACGGGGTGTCCATGGTGTCCGGGGTTATGTTCGTGAACATAAAATGATGGCATAGGGCCATGAGGTTGTTGTTGTAACTGAGAGGTATATCCATAGGTTGGGTGGGCGTACGGAGTCTGTTGGCTAACTTGACCATGCTGACCTAGCCTTATAAGCTGGTCAGACGGAGGTGGAAGGCCTGCTGGATGCATGAATGGCCCATGTGGTATAGAAGCACCATTTGAATAGACATAAGACTGTCCAGGGGATGAACTGTGGGCATATCCCGAAGTTTGAGGCACAGATGACCAAAACCGCCTTTCTTGAGATGTCTGGCCATAAGCACTTCCGTACTCTTCCGCTGAATCAGCGCTTTCCGGGGATTCTGGGGAAGGTTGGCGACGGGAACGCCGGGAAAAGGTGTCACGTTCCGGCAACATGTGGTGGTGTCTTGTGGAGTGTCGACGGCTCGGGGCTGAAGACGAGCCATGGATCGTAGTCCGAGTACGCGTACGACGCGACATCCGGGGTCGAGACGCCGAATCGGATGGCTTTAACTCGTCAGGATACGGAAGATGTGCCCATTCTTCATAAGGATCATGGTATCCATGACTTTCGGAATCTGATGGTGGGGATACTTGAACTCCCGACGAGTCTTCCTCGTCGGACAAAGACTGGTCTGAATCGTTTGGGCTGGGACCGATGGTGATATTAAACCTAGTTGTCTGTCAGTTGGTGATACTATTGACCGAATGTGCTGAAACACACGACATTGTGGTTGGCTATCAGTTCTGAAGTTCCTGCCTCTTGGCCTTACTGGTATTCAGTTCCAGTGCCGAACGTGTTAATGAAAATTGCCTAGCAAGGAGATGCTAATAGCATTCCCTAGTTCTCAGCGTAATTTTTGCGAGGACAACCGATTTTGCAGAGGTAATCCGGAATGAAAGTTTGTACAGATAGCGTGGAGTTTCGCAATTGCCCTTGGCAGTTGTGTCGGTATTCATTACTCCAGTCCCTGATTGTGTGGACTGCACGGCCGAAGAATCTCTTTGTGCTGCAATTAGATATTGATTTCACAATAGGGCTCCGGTGAGCATTAGGCACGCATCGGCTACAAAGCACGATGGAAAGGGTTCTAGAACAAGATGGAGATTTTTTTCCAAGGGTGAGAAGGGAGTCATGGGTCCAGAAAACACAAAGTAGCAAAGCAGGGATGCGGGAGGAATTAGAGATTGGAGGGGAAATCTAACAAGACTGTCACAGCGAAACAACAAGGAATGTAGTTGACTGTCTGACAAAACCCATTTGTGTAGGCCTACTTAATTGTGGGGTATTTATTGTGTATGGCAGACATAATCAAAGTCAAGGTTTTTATGTTAGTTGTTGTCATCATTTTAAGGTATTGCTGTTAGGCACTGAGCCGTGAATCCCCTTTTGTTTCTATAGGTCTTCACTGCCCAAGTACACTACTAGTCTGCTGCCCGAGTGCCCAATCAACTAATCTAGAGCCATCCTCCATACCAGCCTCAGAGGCTACCTTACCTAGGTGCGGATGGTATCTTGTATTAGAAGTACAGGATACATCTGCACTTTATGGTACCTACATATTGCATAGCCACAGTGGTATGACAGAAATTCTTTCTAAAGGATAACCCATGACTGCACTGCCGCTTGCTTGTGTATGCTGAGTAGAACCACATCATCATCCAAAAACACCATTCCAGTATACCTGCTCACTGGTCAGTCTCTGTGGGCAGACGGTAGGGCTAATGTGATTTGGGTCTTTAAAAACAGTGATCATACTCCGTATGTAGTTGCAGACCTGTACTCTGTGCTGTACTACATAAATCAAAGCGGGTCGCAGGCCAAGATACAAAATAATTTTGAAATTCAATGCTGTTCCTAAGATTGTCCACAGATAGGATTCTGCAAGAATATTTTTACTCTTTGTAATGGGAGATGCAGGATACCAAATTTATTCTATTGAGATTAAGCATCAGAGATACTATTATATAATAGTCTATCTGTCAAGGTGCAAGGATATGAATACCCGTGCTGAGAACAGCCCCTTGCAAAGGTATCATCACACTAGCGGGTATCTGATCACATGTCATATAGAATTCTTATGAGTATCTATAACAAATAGGAGATAGTAGACTATAAAAAATATTTAAAAAATATATATTTTAAAATTATTTTAGGCGGGAACTCCAAAGATCTTACACTTGGCTAATGGGACCCTACAGCCCGGCAGGAGGGGGCGGCAGTATATAGCACAATGTGACAATTCTATAGAAATAAATCTGTACTATAGAATTATTTTAGTATAATTTAACAACAACAATTTTTTACTTCAACCTTATAGAACTATTTATATAGTTATAATCATATAGCTAATATATTTAATATATATATAATTATTTTTATAGCTATTTCTTCAATCTTTATTAATCAAAGAAAAAGAATAATAATCTTTTATCTGATATTTATAATATCTTACTAATATATAACTGTATAAAATAAAAAAATCTTAATAATTTTAAATAAAGATTTTATCTTATATTAAGATAGTTTTTATATTTTGAATATAGAAATTTGATATTATTATATAATAATATTATTATAATTAATATTTAATAAAGAATTTAAGATAGTGTATAATTAAAAAGATTATAAAGACTTATTTTGTAAAAATTCAAAGTATTAAGTTTTAAATTTTTAAGGGGTACAATAGTTATAGATAGTGTGATAATATCAGATAAACTTTCATAAAAGCTCACTATAATTTATAAAAAGAATTAAGTAAATAGGAAAAAAAGAGAGTAAGATTAATTAGCAATTATCAATAAGATGATATATAATAATAATAAATATTTAGAATTATATAATTACTCTAAATAATAAAATTATAAGAATAGTAATTCTTATAATACTTATTATATACTATATTATAAGAAATACTTATACTACAGGAGCAGTCTTTTATAAAAATATTATACTAATAAATATTATAATATATAATTTATAAAATTCTTATAGATATATGATATATCTATCTATAAGAGAAGCCAGATAAAAGACTAGTAATAATACTTTAAGTAATATAAATATTATCTGAACTTTATAATAGATATATTTTCTTTATATTATCTCAAATCACACATTCTTATAAAAATTATATATACTATTATATATTATAAGAATAGTAATCCTGATAATTAATATAATATTAATAAATGTTTACATATATAATTTATAAAGCTTTTATAAATATATTGAGTTACAAGGACATATAAAGACAAGATTAGTAACATTATTTGAAATAATTTAATTATATCTTAATTCTGTAATAAACACATATTCATACATAGTTTATAACTACTCTATTTCTTATAATTTTATAATTTAAATTCATATCATTAGAGTGGGCAATGGCCAGGTCAGGTCAGGTTATCAGTAATTCTTATATTTAACTGTTAGATTAATAATCAGGATAAGAGAATATAATTAATTATTCTTAATATTAGGATCTGTCTGCTATATTCTTTTAGATCTTAGCTTAGATTAGATATATTTAGATTAATTTCTATTTATTCTAATTATTTATATCTTTATTAATAATTTATATAAGATAAATCTTTTTAATTTTAAAAATAATTAGAAGAAAAAAAATAGTATATTTTATTTAATATTAGTTTTATTAATTTAAGATTATATTAAATAATAATAAAAAGTAAGCTTTTAATAAAAGACTGTTTTTATAATATAAAATAATAATAAATATATATATTTATAGATTTATTTTAGTTATATATTATTTTTAAATTATTAATATATTTTTAAATAATTTTCTAAGACTAATAAATCTTTTAATAAACTTTTTTATATAATAATAACTAGATTTATTATTTATTTTATTAATTTAAAAAATCTTTTAAGTATTTATTATAGATTTAGATAATCTAAATTATTTATATTATTTGATTATAATATTTTATATTATTTTATTTAATCTATCTAAAAACTTATATTTTCTAAAAATTATAATAAAAAGACTTAAGCAGTAATCAGTATTCTAGAAAAATCTACAAAAAACTTTTATAAATATTATTATTAAAAAAATATATGATTAAAATTATTTATAAAAATTTCTATAGAATTCTTTAAATATTATAGTATAATTTTTAAAAACATTTATAAAATTTTTTTACAGAATTTTCTAATACAATCTGAGAATATTATTAGAACTGACTACTAAATATATGAATTTTTATTAAAATAAAATCTTCTTATCTCTAAAATCTTATTTATAATCTTAAGTTATATATTATCTATTATCTTATTTTTAATTTATTTATATTATATTTTATTTATAATTCTATACTCAGTCTATCTATAATATATCTTATTTATTATTTTTTATCTAAATATTTTATTAATAATTATTATCTATCTAAGCAATTTTTCTGCTACTTTAGTCTATCTATGTTTTAATATTATTTAAATTATTTTTTATTATTTTAGTTTGTCTGTATTTTAATACTAGAACTTATTTATAAAAGTCTTTAATAAATAATTCTAGACTTATAAATAATTTCTATAAAACTATTTTATATAATAATTATTAGATATTACAAAATCTTATCCATAAGTAAGATTAGAAGATATCTTTAATAAAAACTTATTATTATTATATAATTTTAATATATATAAATATAATAGATTATGTTTTTACTGATATATATTTAAAGATAAAAAAATATTATACTAGTAGAATTTTTCTGATTCTATAAAGCTAATAATAATTATAGTTATATTATTAGTATTTTGAAGCTGATATAGATATAATTATATCTTTTTTTTAAAAAAAACTAAGATTTTTTTAAAATTCTAATATAAAAGTTATCTGTTTATTTTTATTAGCTAATAATATCAGATATAGTAAGTAATATATTATTTATAATATCTTATAATATAATATTTAATATAATCTTATTATTAATATAATAATATTATAAGAAATATATAAAAATTAGAAATTAATCTATAATTATAAATATATCTATTATATCTAATTTTTTTAATTTATGTTTAAAAAAGATTAATAATTATTAAGATAATCTTTTAATTATAATCTAATCTTAATAAGACAGTAAAGAAGATTCTTACATCTTAATCTAATTATTAATTAACAGTCAGATTAACAGTTAGATATAACAGTCAGATATACCCACTCTATATATTATAATTAGTCAAAGCCATATTTGTATAAAATATTTCATGTTATATGAAAAAAGTTTTTTAATTTTTTCTAAATAAATTATAAAACAGTAATTTAAAAAGAAAGAAGATTAAGAATTTTAATATTATTATTGAAAGAACTTTATAGGTAATTAAATATTTTTTAAATAAATTATAATATTAATACTTCATAGTCTAGAATGTCAGGGAAGAGGTATAGTATATATATATATTGGCAGTAGCTGCTCTGGGGCCATGAGACTGTATCTTTCTACTTAATCACCGTAATCTCTAATCTCTCTTGATTAAATTAATCTACTTTTTTCTATTACTTTATATAACTATTTTTTTATTAGATTATAAGTCCGAGACTTATTATTAAAATTTATTTAATAATAAATTAATAATTATTTTATTTTTTTTATTATAAAATATTATAATATTTTTATAAAGTAGATTTTTAGATTGTTTAGAATATTATTATATCTATATATTAGACCAGCATGTCTTTTATACTATAATTTATATTAATTAATTAATAATATTATTAATAGTATTATTATTATTAAAGTTATTATTTAGATAATTTTATTAGCTAAATCTAGATCTTATATTTGTAATATAATAAAAATAAATATAATTAATAATACTAGTCTATTTTTATTTTTTTATAATTAATGAAATATATTAAAAAGAATATTTATTTAAATTATGTTAGGGGAATGATTAAAGTATACTAATCCAATGATTGATTGTTAATACAGAAGAAATTAATAAAAAAATAAGAATATTTAAGTTATATTCTTTTATTTCTTTTTATATAATACTATCTCTTACTTTACTTAATATATTATATAGATATTACTGAGTATTTAGAATTTAAAGAATTTATATAAATACTTTATAATAATATTTCCTTTTTTATTTGATATAGATCTATCTAATTTGTAAATAATTTTAGAAAGTTCTATTTTATATATTAATTCTATTATATAATAAATTTATTTCTTATATAAATAAATATCTCTTATTTTTTTAGACTCTTTTAAACTTATCTTCTTAAATATTTCAATTATTTTATTTATTACTCTTAAAAAATCTCTCTTTTTAATTCTGATATTCTTTTTATTATTTTTAATAAATATTTTCTTTATTCTTATATATTAATTATATTCTCTCTATTCTTATGATTATAATCAAAAAGTATAAAATTAAAGATTTTTTTTAATATTTATTTATTATTTATATAATCTATCTTTTTCCGCGCAGATAGATTTATTTTATAATAAGCTTATTATATCTATTTATAAATTTCAATCAGAGAATAATTAATATATTATTATATAATTTATAATCTGCGAAAACAAGATCTTGTGCTAGTTTTATTATATTAATATATAAAAAAAGATTTATTAATTTTTATTATATAAATTTTTTATTTATAATAATTTTTTGATTATTATTTAAATAAGAGCTTATTTCTGTATTCTGTATAAATATAGTTAATATATATTATAATTTCTTTTTATAATTAAAGACAGAATATCTATTATATATTAATATTATTTTAATTATTTCTTATAGTATATAATAATCTGCTTCTTATAATAATAATATTTATTTTATTTCTTCTAAAAATATATAATTCTTCAGCTTTTACAATAGATATTATATTAATTATAAATAAACTAATTATAGAATAAAATATATATATATTAGTAAAAAAAGATAAAATATTAGTCTATAAATATTACTGCATTTCTGTGAGTTATTATTAAAAAATTAAAGAATTAAATTATTTAGATAAAGAAGTTCTTTCTGCTTTATTTTTTTTAAATAAAAATATTTATTCTCTCTTTTATTTTTTTATTTCTTTTTCTTTTTACTAGATTATACTTTTTATATAAAGAATACAAGGTTGTTATTGTTGTTGTATTATTTAATGCCCAGGGGACCTCAGGCGTAGCCTAGGATCCAGAGACCTCTTATAGAGTATAGGAACGCGCCAAGCTATAAAGATTATATATATAAAGTATGCTTATAGAAGACATTTCTAATTATTTGATAATAATAGAATTTATTAGTTAATTATTATACTTCTCTAATATATAAGATACATACAGAAAATTTAGATAGATATATAGATTATAAAGCAGAATAGGGAATTAAAATTTAGAAAAACTTAGAATTAAAAACAGCTATTATTAAAATATTAGAATATAATTTAAAATATAATAAAAATAAAAAATTACAGAGCTATAATTATAATTATAAAGAAGCAAAAAGAGATAAAATAAAAATAAATATTAAATATTTAAAAAAATATTATATTATAGACTTAGTAAATATAAAATTTAAAATAAAACTTTATAATTTAAAGAAGCTTTGTAAATTTTTTAATTTTAAAAAATTATAAATAGATTAGAATCTCTAAATATTTAATATAAAATATTAAAGAGTATTTTAGCTAGTTAATAAAAATATATTATATATATTAACAAAGAATAAAATATCTTAAACTTATATTATAACTACAGGTGCAGATAAGTTTAATATTATTATAATTAAATTTATAATAATATTAGTTAAAATTTTTATAAAAAAAATATAAAGTAAATTAATAATATAATAATAGATAATATATATTTAATTTTAATTTTAATCTAATATAATAATTCTAGTAACTCTTTTATTATCTATATTAAATAAAAATATTATTAAAATCTTTATTTATTATTATAATTAAGTTTTAATTTAAAGTATTTAATAAATAGATTTTCGACTACTTATAATAAGCAGAACTTATTTATTTAAAATTATATTATTTTTAATTTTTTTATTAGCTAAGATATTTACTATTTTATTATTTTTAATATTTATATAATTAAAGAATTATATCAGACTTATTCTGTGCTGTTTAATAATTTTATAATATTTAAAAAAGATTTATTATAAAAAGAATAAGATATTATTCTTATATATTATATAACTAAGATATTATTAATACAGAGTTAGATTTAAGTATTTTTATAAAAAGAAAAATAAAAATATATTTAAGATCTTATCAGATCCCGACTGTTTTTATATTAATAATATAAAAATATATTTTTAATATCTTAGAATTAGTAATAGTCTATTTTTAATTTTTATAAATTATATAACTATATTATATATATCTAATATTATTTATTTATTACTTTAAATTATTAAAAAGATTATAATATTAATAAACAGAAGAATTTATTATTACTTTTAAAATATATTAATTATAATAATTTTATTAATACTCTATATTAAATTAATTCTATATCTAATAATATAATATAAAAAAAATAATATAAATCACAGAATATAAAGTAGTAGAATATTTAGAATCTAGATTTTAATTTTTATTTATTATCTTTAATCTATACCGCGGCTTTATATAATTATTAATAATATAATTCTAAAAATAAACAAATATATATTATTAATTATTCTAAGACAGAGAATAAACTATAGTTTAATTTTTTTTAATATTATTATAATTAAGAAAAGCTTAATATTATAATAAAGAACAATTATAAGAATAATTTATTATATTAAAAGAATTTCCTATATAATAAAAGTAAATATTTTATTAATAATATTAATATATTATCTATTTCAGGCGCTGATTATATTCTTAATATATTTTAAATATTTAATAAACTTTATTTATTCTGTATATTATATTTTTATATTATATAAAAAAAAAGAATATATATTATAATTATTTTTTAATATTAATATTAAGAAATTATTTATAATCCTAATAAGATTTTTAATATACTAAGAGATTATTTATATTTTTATTATATAAATAGTTATATTATATCTCCAGCTAAATTATTTATTAAATTAGATCTTAAGTTATTAAAGAGCGGGCTATTAACTGGATTTTCTAAAAATAATAATAAAAAAATAATAAGAGAATTATTTATCTTAATAAATAAAATCTTAGAGTTATACTTCTTAATAATATAAATTATTTTTAGTTTTTTAGAGATAAAAATAATTTTATTAATAAATCTTTAATTAAGAATTCTATAAATATCTTTTATAAAAAGCATAATATTCTATTTAAGAAAGTATATAACTTTATATTATTATTAATATAATTAAAATATAGTAAGATATCTATTAAAAAAGCTTTATTATATAAAAAAAAAGAGAATTACTAAAAAAAAGAATTTTTAGAGTATACTGCAGCTAATAAAATAGTAAAATATTATTATTTATTTAAATATATTTAAATAATTTAATTAATAAGAAAACTATTTATTAATTTTAGTAATAAAAAAACTAGTTTTAAATAATTATATATTTAAGAAGCTGCTGCTGTTATAATATATTAAAAACTTTTAATATATTTATAATAATAATAATTATTTGCTAATCTTAAATTAATACTGTCTTAATATTATATATTAAAATAATTATTAGATTTATTATTAAATATTTAAATAAAATATTTTTATATTAAAAGCTAAGTATTTCAGAGATTAAAATAATTCATATAATATAATAAATAATAATTCACTTAAGACTCTTAGAGATATAGAAAAGAAGAATAATTAGATATTAAAAATATATAAATAATTTGTTTTTTTTATTAATTTTAAATAATATAATTATTTTAATATATTTTCAGAGATCAGAAAAATAGCTGAGAATTAAATAATAATTATAAAAAATATAAAAAACTAATTTAATCTATTCTTAATATATATATAATAGACAGATTATAATCTAATTAATATTTAAAAAGATATTAAAAATTTTAATAATATTATATTTAACTTTTTTAATAAAAATTATCTTAAATTAAAAAAAATAATTAGTATTCTTTTAGCTGGCTGAAAAATTCTTAATAAAATTATTTTTTAAATTAAAATAATCTAGTACTGTCTTACAGAGAATTTTAATCTTTTTCTTAATATTCTTAATAATTAGATTATTTATTATCAGTAGAAAAGGATCAAGATTTAAAATTAGTTTATATTAAATAGAAAAATTATATAACTTTTTATTTATAATAATTTTATTTATAATAAAGCGCTATTACACGTGCTTAGCTTTTTAAATAATATTTTTAAAATAATAATATATATTCTAAATCTTTTTTAAAAAATATTATTTATATCTGATCTGTATCTAGTTTAGACATATAATTTAATATTTTTTAAATTACTAGAATATTAATTAATTTTTATTTAACTTATCTGCAGTATAAATAGCTTTCTTAAAAAATATAAAAAACTTAATAATAAAAATATCTATTTAAATCTTTATTATAAAAAGTTAGAGATTTAAAAAAAATATAAAATCTATTTAAACTAGTTTAATAAAATAAGACAGATTTTTATTAAATATTTAATAATAAAATTAATTAAAAAAGAGATTATCTTAGTTAGATAAAATAATAATCTAGATTTTATAATTTAAATTATATTATAGATCTGATTAAACTTCTATTATTATAAAGAAAATATTAAAGAAAATAAGATTAAAAATATAATTAATTTATTATATAAAGATATCTAATTTCTTAATAAAATTTATATTATTATTACTTACTTACAAGACTATTTTATTTTTTTAATAGATATTTTATATCTCTAACTTAAAGATCTTATATTAAATATTAAAATTATTATTAAAAAGATTATTAATATTAAGACTAAGATTACTAATATAATTAATAATTTTATATATAATAAAGTCTTAATATATATTTATAATTCAGAAGCTATTTATAATAATTTAAAAAAATTCTAACTTTAGATTAAATAATATTATTAGATTATAAATCTAGATTTTTTTTATAAAAATTAGAATTTATAATCTCTAGATTTTTTAAATATTTAAATAATTCTGGATATTAATTAAAGAGTAGTAGTTATATTTAGAATAATTTAATATTTTTATATTATAAATTATTTATAATTCTTATATATAGATAATATTATAGTTATTCTTATAAATAAATTAAAATAAAAAAATATATAAAAAGATTATTTTAATTATATTTATTTAGTAGATACAGAGATTTTAGATTTTAAATAATTAATTATTATAATAATAGTTATATTTAGTCTATAATATTAATATTAATATTTAGTTTTAAAATTAATAATCTTAAGCTTTATTTATATTTCTTATATACTCAAAATATTAGAATCTAAGAAATTTAAAAAATAAATATAATTTTCCTAGAATTTATTTTAAGAGATCTTATCTATATTATTTCTAGAGATTATAGTATACTTAAAATAGCAATTAATTATAATTTATTAAATTTTATCTTATTTTAAAGAGATTATATTCTATTTTTTTTATAATTATTAAAAATATTATTTAAGACTGGGCTAGTCTTCTATTCAGATATTATTTCTAAATAATTATTAATAATTTTTATATTAGTTTTACAAAGATTATAATAATAATATGTCTAATAATATTAAATCTTATTAAGTTTCTTTTTAATAAATTTAATTAATATATTATTTTTTTATCTCGGGGCTGTAGAATAGTTATTATAATTAGTTTTATTAAAATTAAAATAATTAGCACAGTAAGTCTTTTTCATATAATTATCTTTAAAAAGATTATTATAATTATTAATCTGATTATTATAATAATTATATTAGATTAGTTTTATATATCTGAGCAGATAATAATAATTCTGATATTCTAAATTATATTTAATAATTTTAAGATATTTATTAATAAAATAGAAGATTTAACTAATATTAAAAAAATAAAAACTATATATTAATATAAAAAAAAGATAATTCAGATAATTATATAAATATGAATATTTACTTTATGTTAAAATAGATAATAATTAATTTATTTAGTCTCTGTTTAGATTCTTATTTTATTATTAATAAAATTATTAATATTTAGTATACTATTATTATAAAAATAAATAATTATAAGAATATTTGAAATAATATAGTTATATTATTTTTAAAAGATTTGAATTTTTATTACTCTAAGAATCCAGCAGATAATTTTAATAAATTTTAATTTAATAAAAATATTCTGAATTTTATAATTTATAAAAATAATTATTTAGTCTACTTTAATAAATTTAATTTTAAGAATGATTATAATATTACTCAGACTATTTAGATTATTAATAAGAGTTCTTTATATTATATAAAATTTAGTCTAATTTATAAGATATTCCTTTTTAAAAATAATAAGTATTTATTAATTATTTTATTATAAAACAAAAAGAGTTAATCTACTTTATATAGATTTTTTAAAAATTAATTCTAATATAATTAATTATTTTATTTTAATAAATCTTATATCAGCTTTTAAGTTTTTTAAAATCTTAGCTATATTTATAAATAAAATTATTTTATTTATAAAGAAGATTATTATAATATTATTTTAAATATAAATAAAAATATAATTAATACTTCTGCTGTCTATATAATCAGCTGTAATAATAAAATATATAAACTTATTATAAATATTTTATATAAGAGTTTTTTAATTAGACTATTTATAAAAAGTAATAAAACTATTAATAATTTTATTAAAGAAACTATAAATCTTATATTTAATTTAAATTTATTATTTAGTTTTATTCAGCTGACTCTAAATAACTATAAAAACTTTTAATTAATTTATTATATTTATATTTATTATAAGAATTAAAAATAATATATAGTCTTGTTTCTTGTTTTATTTTTTTAAAATATATAGATTAAAAAGAAATTTAGAATTTTAAAACTAAGTATAATTAGTATTTTAAATATTCTGAATTAGATATTTAAAAATAAAGATTTTTATTTCTTTAATTTTATACTGCGAGAATGATTAGCTGAAAATAAAAAGTCTAAAAATATATTAAATAAAAATAAATAAGATTAGAATTAGCTATCAAGAATCTTATTTTAAAGATACCCCCAAGTCAAGAGTAGTTGGAAAGATGTGAAGAATGCAAGGGAGCAGAGGATTAAGAGATTTAACTAGCTAGGGGCGGCTGTCTACTTAAGATATTAGCAGGATATTAAGTAATATAACTAATAATAAAATATTATATAATATAATCTAATATTTCTCTTATTTAAAATTCTATAGATAATATAAAAGAAGAAAGCTATTTTTAATATTATTTTTAAATATAACTTGTTATTTTTAGTATTTTTATAAAATAAATCAATATCATAAATATAAATAACTTAATTTATCTATTTATTAACTATTCTTTAATTAGAATATAAATAAAATTATTATTTTTAATAATAATAATTTATCTAAAAAAATAATATTTAATTTATATATATTTAGTATAAATATAATATTTTAAATTATATAATAATATAATAATATTTTGATTATTAATTTGAATAATAACTAGATAAGATATTATAATATATTATATTATTTTATTAAAAATAAAATTTATTAAATAATAATTAAAATCAGACTACTTTTTAAACAGTTAGTATCTAAATAATATATTTAATTTTAATAAAACAAATTTAATAATGTTTTATTTTTTAAAATATTATAAAATAGATTCTTTAATAAGAAAAAAAATTTAATTATTTATTAAAACTAATTTATTAATATAAAAGCCTGTTTAATTAATATTATAGTATATAAAAAAATTAAAATTATTAAAAATAAAAAAAAAATAAGATTTAGTAATCTTTTTAAATAATAATAGATTTAAATAATAATAATAAAATAAATCTTAAAAAGATTAATAATATAATAAATAATTTTATTTATTATATCAATTATATTAGAATATATTTTAATAATTAATTAAATTAAGTATTTAAATTATTTTTAATATACTTTAATTTTATTAGTTATAACTAGGTCTTTAAAATCTTTGATAATTAGAATAATCTTAATTAAGATTATATAGAATTAAAGAAAATTTATAATTTTTAAAATTAAATTATTTTAAAATATTAAGAATATAATACTTCTATAAGACTATAATATTTTTAATATAATAAATAAGATTTATATTAAGAAATTATTTTATATAATTATTATTAATATATTTAAATATTTTATTAATTATATTTTTAATTTTTTTAATATATTCAAGATTAGATAACAGTAATAAAATATTATTAATATAATTAAAATATAAATATTATTATAAATAAATATAATATAATTTATATATATATATATATCTAAATTTTTATAAGATAAAAAAATTATAAAATCATATGTATTATTTTTTAAGTAACTACTTTAAGCTATAGATAATATTAAAAAATAATTTATAATAATTTAATTTTTTAAACTTTTCTAAAAATTAAATATAAAATAATCTATATAAAGTAATATTTAGAAAATAGCTATAATATTAAAATTATATAAATATTATTTAAATTCTATAATTAATATAATAAAAATCTTGAGATTTATTAATTTTATAATAATTATATAAATTTTATATATTTTAAAATTCTTATTTAATTAATATTTATAATTTTAAATTATAAGATATATTTTATAGATACTATTAAACTTAATTTATTAAATTTAATATATTAATAAAAATCTTGTTTTTTTCTTCTTATAAATAATATAAATGACTTCTAGATAAAGATATTATTTAATTTTATAATAAATTATTTTATATTATTTGATTAATTCTTTATAAAATATAATATATAGTTATAAGAATAGAATATATTTTTTATTGGATAATTTTAATAAAATAATATTATTATATAATATTTTATTGAAAATATTAATATTTATAATATTAATTATTAAGTTAAATAAGATATTTAGAATATATAGTTATTTTAAAGAATTAATAAAGCTAATATCTTTATATAAGTCAGAATCTGCTTAAAAGATTATAATATAGAAATATATATATTCTAGAAATTTTAAACTTAGTTTCTTAATTTTTATAAATTATTAAAAAATTAATTTAAAATTTCAATCTAAGCACTAGACTGCTTTATATAGAAAATAAAAAAATATCTAATAAATTAAGTTTATTATTATTAATAATTAGTAGTAATCTTTTAATTATTGATATTAATACTAGAGAAAATAATTTAAATTAAAATTCTAATATAAAATCTATTATCAGATTAGTTATATATATATTAATAAAAAATCTAAAATTATAATCAGAGATAATACATTAATTATTTTATAATTTTTAAATAATAAAAAATTATTAATCAGAGAATTAATTGAAATATTATCTAATTTATATTTAATATTTGAAAATAATAATATAAAAATAAGGTTTTTATAAAAAATAATATCTCTAATTATAATAATCTTTTTTAATTTTAAATTATAAATCTTATATAGATTCTTATTATAAATCTTTGTATAGATTCTTATTATAATTAATAAATTATTTTTTATTTATTCTAAAGTCTAGTTTACTATAGATCTTTTTTAATATAAAATATTAATATTAATAATTAACAGCTCTTTAATAAATAATATTAGATTAAATATTATATAAGACTTTATAAAATATTATACTAGTAATATTATAAATAAGCCTGTTTTTAATATATTTAATTATCTATATAATATAATCTTATAAGAATTAAAATAATTGAGTTTTTATTATTATAAAGATAGTTAACTCTATTAAATAATAATTCTTAGTTTTTATTATTTTATTAAAAATAGATTAATGATATAAAATAGAATTGTGAATAAAATTTTTAGATTTATAATAATCTTTTAAAAGACTATATTCTAATATATAATTTATATAACAATATTGAATTAATATTTAAATTTAAATAAACAGATAATTTTATAATAAAACAAATTTCTTTAATATATTTATATAATTCTTTATTATAAAGATTGAGTAATATTAAATAATATAATTAATAAAAATAATAAAATAAAAAATATTAATAAAACTTTTTATAAAGTTTTATTTATAAATATTTATATAAATAAGATCTTCTAGTTTAAACTTCTTATTTTATATTTTTTTATAAATAAATAAAATATAATCTTTATTTTTAAAATATAGTTTATATAATTTCTAAAATACTTTCTTTAATATTTATATATTAATTATATATATTATCAAGTTATAAAAGTTATATTTAAAAATATAAATAATTTAATAATAGATTAAATAAATTAGAATCAATTTTAGACTAGAAAAGATTATTGTAATAATAATAAAAAATAAGAATTTAATAAAATTAGTTTTTTTTAATATTTATATAACATAATTAAGCTATTTTAAGATATTTAATTAATCAGAATCTATATTATTAATAATAAAAAATAATAACAATTAATTACAGTATATCTATAATTCTTATATTTATTAATAATATTAATAAAAATTATTAAACTATTTAACTTAAATTTTATTTTAAGATTCTCTTTAATAAGTTAATAAATTAAAAAAAGATTATAAATTAAGATTAAAATCTATTAAATATTAATAAATCTTAAAAATTTAAGCCAAATAAAATAATTAATTTAAAAAAAAAATTAAATATAATATTATTATATTTCTAAGTTCAGAATATTAAGTTTATAATTATAAAAATTAATATAATATATATATAATAATTAATAAAAGTTATTTTTAAAAATATTATATAATATAATAATCTTAAATTAATTATTCAAAAATCTAGATTATTTATAAACTTTTTAAACTAGTTTATAATATTATAAAAAAGATTTATTTTATTAATAATAGTATTAATAATAATAAATAATTTTATAAAATTATGAATATTAATATCTATATTATGAAAGATCTTAACAATATTAATATTTAAATTATTATAGTCTATACTTAATATATTCATTAAGATTAATTTAATAAAGATATCTATAGCTAATTCTGAAATATTATTATTAATTATATTAATTAAAAGATTATTATATTTTTAGCTATAATTATAATTTTTATTATAATTTTATTTATTATTTTTAATTTTAATTTTAATTTTATTATCTATTTTATAATAATAGTTACTTAAGAAATAATTATTATGTAATTAATAATAATTATATTATATAAAATTATAATTTATAAAATCAGAGATTTAAAAATTCTTAATTAATTTAAAAATTAAAATTATTATAATCTTTATTATAATTTATATTATAGTTATAATAATATTTTTATAAATAAAAAATTTATAAAGTCTTAAAATTCTGTAAGTATATTAATTAGTCTAAATAATATAATTAAATATTTAATTAAATTATATTTTATTTAGAAAATTATTTTTTATTTTTTCTTAATTATAATTCTTATTTTATAATAAATTTTATAAAAATTAAGTTATATAAATTATAATATTCTTATAAATTAATTAATATAGTTATTACTCTATAATAGCAGATATTTATTTTTAATAATTTATTTATTTAATTTATAATAATTAATATATACTTATAAGTTCTTATTATTTTTTTATAAAAAGAACTAATACTCTCATAGATAATTTTAAATATTAAATTTATTTATATATAAAATATTCTTATGAATATTTCTAGAATATTTTCTGCTTCGCAGATAATATTTTATAAATTAATTTTATTTTTAATTTATAATTTGTTTTTAGATTAATCTTTAGATTAATATTTAATTATAAAAATAAACAGTCTGTTATCTTATTTTTTATATATATTATTTTAAATTTATAAAACTATTTTAAAAGTGCTTTTAAATCTATTTTTTTATAAATAGATTTAATTATTATAATTTATAATTATTTAATCTCTAATTTCTCTGCAAGAAACTCTGTTATAATAATATATTATATTTTAATTTATTATTTTTTATAAAATCTTAAATAATACTGATTATACTCTGTAACAGAGATTTTTATTTAGATTTATAATATATCTAATATAATATTTTTTATATTAGATATTATAATAATAATTCTTTTATAAATTTTATAATTATTTTCTGTATTTACAAAATCTATTTTAAATATTATATTTTTTTTAATCAGATATTATTATTATTTAATAACTTTATCAAATTTTTATAAATATTATTAATTATTCTGCAGTCTTTATTAATATTATAAATATTAAATTTATTTTTATATTTATATTAATTAAAATATTAATTCTTTTAAGCAAATTAATGTTATTCTATACAAGTAATTATTTTTATATTTTATAATCTAACTCTGTTTTTATTTTTTTTAATATTATAAATATATAAAATTCTTTTTCTTTTTATAAACAATTACTCTTAGAAGTTATAATTATATTTTTTATTTATAATTTTCTAAATTATCTAATTATATTTTAAGAAATTTATAAGAATTTATTCAATTATTTTTTTAAAAGTGCTTTATAGTTTTATTTTTTTATAAATTATTAAATATATAATCTAGATAGATTATTATAATCTATATTTATTAATTTTTATTTTAATTATTAATCTTCACAATAGACCCTTACTATAATAAATAATTAAAAAATAATATAATTATAAATACTATAGTATTTACTATTCTATAAAAAATATATACATATATTAATTTTTTTTAATTTTATAAATAAGATATCAGTATTACTTAAAGATTTATAAATTCTTTTATTATTTATATTCTAAGTCTCTGCTTTAGCTCTGTGCTTTATTAAAATATATTTAATTATTTATAAAGATTTTTAGAAAATAATAAAATTATATCTATTTTAATTATTCTTTTATAATAGCTTTGTGATTAATCTTTAGAGAATTAGAAGAATTCTTATAAATATAATATTTAATATTTTATATAAATATAATTTTAATAAATTATCTTATAGATTTTAAGTAATAAAATTATAAAAATATATATTAAGATAGTATAAAAAAATATATTTATTATAAACTTAAAATAATATTTATATTATTTAAAATATTATTACTAGTCTTCTATCTAGCTTTTCTCGCGAATAAATATATTTATAAAAATTCTATAAATTATATACTATACTGATATAATTACTTTGTAAGAGACTGTCTCTGCTGTATAGATATTTCTTATAATATATTATATTATAAGAATTATAAGGATTACTATTCTTATAATTTAATTTTATATAAAAAATACAAATTCTTAGATTATAATTCAATCAGTATTATAAAATTCAAATTAATTAGATTTAATTTATTTAGATTATAATTTTAAAATTAAGAAGTTTAAATATATTATAAACTTTTATATTAAAGTATTTAATTAATTTTTATTTAAAATTAATATAAAGATTAAAAACAATAGACTTATATTTATATAAGATAATATCTTAATATATTTTATATATAAAATTAAGAAATAATTTTAGGATTATATTTTAAAGATTATAGATCAGCTATTTTATTTCTCTAATCTTAATTTAATCAAATATATATAATTTTCTTTAAAAGAAGAAATATATAATATTAATCTCTTAATTAAAAATAGTTTTAATAAGAATACTATAAAAAACATACTTTTTAAAAGACTTTATATATATTATAAAATTAAATTAATACTTATATATAAGAAGAAATACTGAATAGTATATTAAAAAAAATAGAGATAATAATTAAAATAAATAACTAATATATAAAATATTAAAGTTTTATAATAATTAAATTAAGTAATTTTAATAAGATAGATTATTAGACTACTATATATATTAATTTTAAAATTATATTTTAAATCTGTGTGAATATATATATATTTTAGTGTAATAGATTAAACACCCGGATAGGCCCGGTAACCGGGATTATACAAACTTTCTTTAAAGAACTATATATGAATAAGTCTGTTATTAATTATAATATAGAATAGAATATAATAATATTAATTTATTTTTATATAAATCTCTTAATGATAATCTCAATAAATCTTATTTTAATAAAAATATCAGAGATAATAGATATATATATAATATTGTAATTTTTATTTGTTTATTAATAATTATTATAGGCGATTCAGTGAGCTATAAAATAATTAATATATTTATATTTATTTATTTCTATTATATAAATCTTTTTATTTATAATAAAATATACTTCTTTATATTTAAAATAAAAAATAATCTTAAAATACTTATATATTATATAAATCTTTGAAATCTTTTAATATACTTTTTTATTACTGATTAATATATAATAATATAATTATAGATTTATATATCTCAGGAATAAATATATTTATTATATAAATTTGAATATTAAAGACTATAAAAACTATCTTATTATTTAAATAAATAAATAATATATTTTTATTCTTTTAGCTTAAAATCTATATTAATATGTTTATCTTTTTTTCAATGTAATTTATTAATATTATTATAATTCTCTATTTTTTATAATAATAAAAATCTTTTTTTAATACTTTTAATACTCATAATAAAAGCTCTATTTACAGCAGTACTAAGATTATTAAAAAAATTAATTGTTTTATCTATCAGCTGGTTTTAGATATTATAAAAAATATAGGTATTAGAGATATCTATTATAAATAATATATAATATTAATAATTTACATAATACAAATATTTTTAAATAAATATCTAATTTTTTTCTTTTAATTCACTATTATTAATTAAAGATTACATAATCTCTTTAATTTTGAAAATAGAGTTTTTGAAAAAGAAACATTATATATAAATATAATTTATTTTATAAAATAACTAGAGCTTATACAGTATCTGAAGACTTTAGATTATAATAGTTTTTATTAATATTTTATATATTTTATTTTTTCTGACTTTAAATTCTTAGACTTATAAGAAAAGGTTATAAAGATATTATTTATTTCTAATATTTTTTATAAGAAAAATAAAAGAATTTTATATAGAAAATCAGATAATACTAATATTTCTTTTAATATTTCAAAATATTATAAAAGAGAATCGAATATTCTTGATAACACATCATTTTTTGTGATAATTATAATAAGATATAAAGTTATTCTCTGATTATTAATAATTTTATATTTAATTATTATAAATAAATTAATATAATAAGCGGAATTATTTTTTATAGAATTAATATATTATAATTTTCTAAAATTCTGAAAATTAAAATATAAATTATTCTTGTTATTATAATATATTTTTAATTTATATAATTTAATACAATAAAATTAATAAATCTTATAGTCTATAGAACTTTGGATTTTTAAAGTATAATTATATTTTTTTTATAATTAATAAGATATTTCTAAATTATATATCAAGATATTTTTCTAACTTATATATATAATATTTTAAATTACTAAACATATACTCAGTATTTTAATCTTTATAAGAAATTTAGAATAAACTTTAGATTAAATAGTTTATAATACTTTTTTTTATTTTTATAATAAGACCTTACTGATCTTGTTTTTAAAATATATAAATTAAATAATAATTAGATTAATAATATTAATTATAAAAGATTATATATTTTTCAATAAATTATTATTCACAATGATTGTATATATTATTTAAATAATTTAATTATTATAATACTCTGAAGAATTATTAATCTTAAATATATAATATAATATTAAGATAATATAATAGAGATAGAATATTAAAAAAAGAGAATTATTTTATTATAATATTTAATTTATTATTATTAAATTTATATTCTTAGATATTATATTTAATAATTAAGCAATATTTTACAGTTTAAAAATTAAATATAAATAAAAATATAATTTTCAGAATATTTAAATTAGTATTATTAAAATTTAAAATCTATTATATTCTTTAGAGATTTTTCCTCCCAACTATTTTTTTAATAATTATCTTATATTTTATTAATATTTTCTTTCTATTAAATAACTTAGCTTTGAATAACTTTATCAGAGTATTAATAAAAATAGCTAAGATTATAATAATAAAGATTATAATAATTATTTTCTTTTTAAGTTTAACATAAAAGGAAATAAATTATTATTTAATATAATCACTTTATATTATCTTATTTATTTTAATATATTAAATAATATATTATAATAATATAATATATTATTTCTGAGTTTATAAAGTAATATAATTATAAAGATATAAAATAAATATTATATTAAAATATATTATATCATTATATATTATATAATAAGTAGTGATAACTTTAAGAATTATTCAATATTGAGTTCTTTATAAAATAATAAAAATAATAATTATATTTATTATATAAAGATTTTTACTATTAATTATAGTATTATAAATAATAATCTATATATTATTAATATATTTAATAAAAAGGTTAAAAATGTATAATTCTTTTTATAAATTATTTAAAATCTAATTCAATAATTAGATTATTATCTATCTAAAGTAGCTTTATTATTTATAATAATATTTCCAAGTTTCTAGAAGATTATAATATATTAAAATTAATAAATTATCTATATTTAAGAATAATAAATATTTATTAAATCTGTTAGATTTAGCTTTTATATATAATAATATTATTAAGAATAATCTGAAGATTATTAATTATAATTAAAAATAATAATTTAAAAAATATTCTTCTTAATATATCTAAATAGTTAGAAAAAAATAAAATAAATTAATATTATTAGTTATATCTATTTTAGTAATTTTAAGAATATAAGATCTAGATTTAGTAAATTAGATTATGTATATAATAATTTTAAATACTAAAAATAATATTAATAATACTGTTGATTACTTAATATAATTATAATATAAAAAATATACTAATCTGATATATAGATATAATAATATTATAAAAACTCTAAAAATGTATTTAATAATATTTTATAATATTTTATAATAAAAGAAGTAAAGAAATTGTCAACTTATTATTATATAAAATTTAAATAATAAATTCTGGATTTATAATCTGACAGAGAAACAGCTATATAAAGTAATAAAAAAGAGATTAATATAGATAGAACAGTTTAGAAATGATAGTACTTAAGTAGAGAAATACAGTTATATAATCTTAGAGCGGCCAATCGCCAACAGATTTTAAGTCAGAAGAATATTGACCTAATTATATAATATTATATTATTAATTATATAATCTAATATTCTGCTGATATCTTAAATAGACAGTCGCCCCTGGCTAGTTAAATTTATTAATCTTCTGCTCTGTTGTATCCTTTGTACAAATACTTAAGAATATTATTCAATCTTTTAATTTAATTATTAATCTGTGAATAATAAGCTGTACTTAGATTTTTTTATTCTTAGAATAAAACTAAAAAAAGAAATCTTTTTAATAAAGATTTTATAAGATTTTTATTATTATGATTTTTTATAGAAAAATAAAGTAAGCTATTTCAATATATTAATTTATTATTAAGATATTATTAAAATCTTCTGTAATTCTTATAATGTTAATATTTATGAATTAATTAATAATAAAGTTTAAAATTATCCTTTCTAAACTTTTATAGATATTAATAAAAATTTTAATAATTCATATATTTCTTATGACTTTATTTTCTTAATATATTTTATAAACTTAATAATATTCATTTATGAAACTGCTTAATTCTAATTGTCAAAATTTAATACTATTAATATTAATCTCTTTATATTTTTAAAATATCTTACTAAAATATTATTATATAGCTTTATAAATATTTAAAATTAAGATTATATTTATCTAATATATAAAATTGTTCTGTTTTTTATAAAGAATCTTTTTAATTTTTTAATTATAAGAGTTTCTTTATTCTTTTATTTTTCCTTAATTTAAATCTTACAGAGTTTCATAATTCTTTATAAAGTTTTTATATTTATAAATATCTGCTTTTATATTTTAGATACTATGGGCAGTAATTATATAAAAGAGCTTTTATAATATAATATTTTTATAAATATAATGTTATTTATTATTTTTTATAATATTCTATTTACTTGAATTTAATTTTTTTAAATATAAATTTATCTAATTCTTATAATCTTAATGTCTAATTTATGTTTATTAAATTTTATAATTTTAATTAATTTAATAGATATTATAGACCTAATTTATATAGTCTTTAAAAGTTTTTAATAGGTATTTGATTTATAATCTAAATATTCTAATAATATATCTATAAGATTTTATATCATACAAAGAATACAAGGAAGCAGAAGATTGATAGATTTAACTAGCTAGGGATAATTATCTATTTAAGATATCAGCAAAATATTAAGATATATAATTAATAATATAATATTATATAATATAGTTTAATATTTTTCTAACTTAAAATTTTATAGATAATTTTCTATTTAAGATATCAGCAAAATATTAAGATATATAATTAATAATATAATATTATATAATATAGTTTAATATTTTTCTAACTTAAGATTTTATAAATAATATAAAAAAATAAAATTGTTTCTAATATTTTTTTTATATATAAATTCTTATTCTTAATATTTTTGTAAAATAGGTAAATATTATAAATATAAATAATTTAATTAATTTATTTATAATCTGTTCTTTAATCATAATATAAATAAAGTTAATATTATTACTAATAATAATTTATCTACTAAAGTAATATTTAATCTATATATATTTAATATAGATATAATATTTTCAATTATATAATAATATAATAATATTTTAATTATTAATCTAAATAATAATAGATAAGATATTATAATTTATATTATATTATTTTACTAAAAATAAAATTTATTAAATAATAATTAAAATCAGAGGATTTCTTAAATAATTAATATCTAAATAATATATTCACTCTTAATAGAGAAAATATAATAATAAATTATTTTTTAATAAAAATAAAAATATAATTATTTATTAAAGCTAATTTATTAATATAAGAGTATATTTTATTATTATTATAATATATAAAAAAACTAAGATTATTAAAAATAAAAAAAATAAGACCTAGTAATCTTTTTAAATAATAATAGATTTAAATAATAATAATAAAATAAATCTTAAAAAAATTAATAATATTATAAATAATTCTATTTATTATATAGACTATATCAGAATATTATTTAATACTTAATTAAATTAAATAATTAAATTATTTTTAATATATTCTAATTTTATTAGTTATAATAAGATCTCTAAGATTTTTGATAATTAAAATAATCTTAAGATTATATAAAATTAAAGAAGAGTTGTAATTCTTAAGATTAAATTATTTTAAAATATTAAGAATATAATATTTTTATAAAATTATAATATTTATAATATAATAAATAAAATCTATATTAAGAAATTACTTTATATAAGTATTATTAATATATTTAAATATCTTATTAATTATATCTTTAATTTTTTTATTATAATTAAGATTAGATAATAGTAATAAGATATTATTAATATAAATAAAAATATAAATATTATTATAAATAAATATAGTATAATTTATATACATATAATGTTTTATCAGATAAAATAATTATAAAATAATTATAAAATAATTATAAAATAATTATAAAATAATTATAAAATAATATATGTTATTTTTTGAATAACTACTTTAAATTATAAATTAATTTTTAAAATTATTTATAATAATTTAATCTTCTAAAGCTCTTTACAAATTAAATATAAAATAATTTATATAATTTAATATTTAAAACAACAGGTATAATATTAATATTATATAGATATTATTTAAATTTTAGTATGAATATAATAAAGATTTTTAGACTTATTAATTTTATAATAATTATATAAATTTTATATAATTCAAAACCTTTATTTAATTATTATTTATAGCTCTTGATTATAAGATATATTTTATAAATATTATTAAATATAATCTATTAAATTTAATATATTAATAAAACTTTTATTTTCTTTTTTTATAAATAATATAAAGGACTTCTAAATAAAAATACTGTTTAATTTTATAATAAATTATTTTATATTATCTTATTAATTCTTTATAAAATATAATATATAGTTATAAGAATAGAATATACTTTTTATTAAATAATTTGAATAAAATAATAATATTATATAATACTTTATTTAAAATATTAATATCAGTAATATTAATTATTAAATTAAATTAGATATTTATAATATATAACTATTTTGAAGAATTAATAAAATAAATATTTTTATATAAGTCAGAAGCTGCTTATAAAATTATAATATATAATTATATATATTCTAAAAGTTTTAAATTTAATTTCTTAATTTTTATAAACTATTTAAGAAATTAATTTAAAATCTTAATTTAAGTATTAGACTGTTTTATATAATAAAATAAGAAAATATCTAATAAATTAATTTTATTATTATTAATTATTAATAATCTTTTAACTGCTAATCTTAATACTAAAGAATAGAATTCAAATTAAGACTTTAATATAAGATCTATTACTAAATTAATTATGTACATATTAATAAAAAAATCTAAAGTTGTAATTAAAAATAACATATTAATTATTTTATATTTTTTAAATTATAAAAAATTACTAGTAATTAATTAATTAAGTTTAGTTTATAATCTTCTAATTTAGAACTAAATAAAAAAATCAGTAATAATAAAGTTATAAAACTTAATAAATTAAAATTAATTATTTTATATAAGCAGAAATTTAGATAGAGTATATTAATATTTTTTAAGTATTTTAATTAGTTTAATAAGTAATTAAAATATTATTTAATTTATATTTAATATTTAAAAAGAGCAGTATAAAAATAGGCTTTTTATAAAAAATAATATTTTTAATTATAATAATTTTTTTTAATTTTAAGTTATAAATCTTCTATAAATTTTTATTTCAGTTAATAAATTAATCTTTATTTATTTTAGAATCTAGTTTATTATAAATCTTTTCTAATATATAATATTAATATTAATAATTAAGAGCTCTTTAATAAAAATTATTTGATTAAATATTATATAAACTCTTATAAAACATTATATTAATAATATTATAAATAAGTTTATTTTTAGTATATTTAATTATCTATATAATATAATTTTATAAAAATCTAAATAATTAGTTTTTTATTATTATAAAAATAATTGATTTTATTAAATAATAATTTTTAATTTTAATTATTTTATTAAGAATAGATTATTAATATTAAACAAAATTTTAAATAATATTTTTAGATTTATAATAATTCATGAAGAGATTATACTCTAATATATTATTTATATAAAAATATTTAACTAATTTTTAAAATTAAATTAATAAATAATTTTATAATAAAATAAACAATATTAATAATCTGTAGATATTTATATAAATAAGATTTTTTACTTGACACTTAATATCTTATATTTTTTTATTAATAAATAAAATATAAGTTTTATTTTTTAAATATAATTTATATAAATTCTGAAGTATTTTTTTTAATATTTTAATATTAATTATATATTTTATTAAATTATAAAGCTTATATTTAAAGATATAAATAGTCTAATAATAAATTAAATAAATTAAAATTAATTTTAAATTAAAATAAATTATAGTAGCAGTAATAAAGAATAAAAATTTAATAAGATTAATTTTCTTTAGTATTTATATAAAATAATTAATTTATTTTAAAATATTTAATTTATTAGAATTTATATTCTTAATAATAGAGAGATTATAATAATTAATTAAAATATATTTATAATTTTTATATTTACTAATAATATTAATAAAAATTATTAAATTATTTAACTTGAATTTTATTTCAAGATTTTTTCTAATAAGTTAATAAATTAAGAAAGGATTATAGATTAAGATAAAAATATATTAAATATTAAAAATTCAAAAAGAATTAAACTAAATTAAATAATTAATCTTAATAAAGAGATTAAATATAATATTATTATATTTTTAAATTTACAATATTAAATTTATAGCTGTATAGACTGATATAATATATATATAATAATAAATAAAACTTGTTTTTTGAATTATTATATAATATAATAATCTTAAGTTAATTATTTCAAGATTGAGATTTTTTATAGACTTCTTAAACTGCTTTATAATATTATAAAAAAGATTTATTTTATTAATAATAATATTAATAACAGTAGAAGACTTTATAGAAGAATTAATATTAATATTTATATTATTAAAGATTTTAATAATATTAATATTTAGATTATTATAGTCTATATTTAAAATATTTATTAAGATTAGTTTAATAAAAATATTAGCAGCTAACTCTGAAATATTATTATTAATTATATTAATTAAAGAATTTTTATATTTTTTATTATAATTATAATCTTTGTTGAAATTTTATTTATTATTTTTAATTTTATTCTTATTTTTATTATCTATCTTATAATAATAATTACTTAAGAAATAATTATTATAAAATTAATAATAATTATATTATATAAAATTATGATTTGCAGAATTAGAGATTTAAGTAATCTTAATTAATTAAAAATTAAAATTATTATAATCTTTATTATAATTTGTATTATAGCTATAATTCTATTTTTAATTATATAATATTATAATTATATTATTAATAAGATAGATTAATAATTCTTCTTAATTTTATTTAAAAATAATAAATTCTTAATAAATATTATATAAATTAGACTTTAAGAGATTATTATAATTAATAAAGATTAGAAATTATTATATTATAGAATTATTTTATAAAATAATTTAAAAATATATAAATTTAATTTACTTAAATAGTTTAATTATCTTATATAAATTATTAATTATTTTAATCTATTCTTTTAAAAAGATAAAAAAATTAAATTTAATAAAATATTTCATATTAATTATTTTACAAAATTTATAAAATATATTAATATTTTTTAGTATTTTATAAAACTTTTTAATTTTATTATATATATTGATAGTAGTTCTTATTTCTAAGATATAAAAATATATCTTAGAATTAATAAATTATTTAAATATATTTATTTAAAAAAATTAATTTAATTTTATTTATTTAGATTTTTTATATAATTATTCTTAAATTTCTTATTATATTATATATATTTTTTAGCTTTATTATAAATCTATATGAATATAACAGCGGCTTTAGTAATATTATTTAAATTTATAAAATATTTATATATAAAAGTAACTATAATAATATAATATTAAGATTTTTTAAAATAAGATTTATTCTTAATAATATTTTAATAATACTAATACTTAATTCTTAATATTTATATTAATAATTCTTTTTATTTCAAAAGATTCTGGCTGTAATATAACTTAAAAAATCTTAATTATTTTAAAATTAAATTTAGTAAAGTTTTTATTAAATATATTACATAAAGCTTCTAAAAATTAATACTTATTTAAAAAGTATATAATAAAATAAAAACAATTAAAAAAATATTTATTAAAAAAATAAAAATATATTATTAAGATAGGGTATTCTAAATTAATAAAATAAGATAAATTAATAATAAAAGTATAATATTAAAAAAATAATCGCTAAATATTATAAAATATATTTAATAAAAAATATACCCAAGCAGCCGCGATTATAAAATAAAAATTTAAAAAAATTAAAAATATTAAAAATAGTAATAAATTAATTAGATATTTAATCAGAGTAGAATATCTAATAAGATTTATTAAATTAAATTTAATACTAAGCAGAGGAATTTATAATTTATATAAAAAATTTTAAAAAATAAAAAATTAATTAATTTAACTAACTAGAGATAACTATCTACTTAAAATATTAGTAAAATATTAAGTTATATGACTGATAATATAATATAATATAATATAATCCAACACAGATTAAAAGTTATTTTATAAGATTTCTATTTTACTAATATAATAATTTGATTTTTTATATTTAAAATATGATATTATTCTTATAAGTATTAATGATAATGTTTATAGATTAGAATCTCTTTATAGCTTTATTTATAAAATACTCTTTTGCAACTTTTTATAATAATATAAATTATTAAATAATTTAATTTAATCTACAAATAATATTAATTTCTTAGCTTATAACTGATTCTTTTTATTAATTAATACTTTGTCTGAATCTCGCGAGTAGTATAATAAGATCTTAATAATAAAAAACTCAGACTCTTTTTAATCTTTTTTTGTATATTATAAGAGAATAATTTAAAAATAATAAACTTATATAATATTTTATTTTTATATTTCAAAGTCTAGCTTTGGCTTTGTCTTTTTTATATATATAAATATATAAACTTCTTTTTATTTTTATAAGGATATATTCTAGGAATTTATAATTGTTTGCATTATTCTTATATATTATAAGAAGATTATAAAGATATATTCTATTGTCTTTATATTAAACTTTTATATTTTTCTATAAATTTTTAAATATATAATTAAGATAGACTATTATAATCTAAACTTGTTATTTTTTATTTAATTATTAGTCTTTGTGAATAAGCTTTTTTAAATATTAAATAATTAATAAGTAATACAGTGGTAAGTCCTATAATATTTACTTTTCTGTAAAAGATATATATTTCTCTATATCAATTCTTTTTAATTTTACAAATAGAATTTTAGAGTTACTCAGAAATTTGCAAATTTTCTTAAGTTTTATTAAAATATCTAGATTTCCCTCCAGCTATGTAATTTATCAAAGAGTATTTTTAGTTTATAAAGCTTTTTTAATAATAAAAAAATTAATTTCTATTGCTTCGCCAATAACTTTCTGAAAATTAGAAATATTCTTGCTGATATAAGATTTCATATTTTATATAAATATACTTTAACAGACTATCTTATAAGATTTTATCAATAATATTATAAAGGATTAATTATATAAGATAGTATAAAGAAGATATATCTATCTATTATAAAATTAAGATAATAATAGGGAAACAGTTATATAAATTAAGAAGAAATAGATTAATTCAGATAAGATAAAATAAAAATTATAATAATTACAAAAGAGATATAATTATATAATCTCAGATAATTAATTATTAATATATTTCGAGCTATAATATCTGAAGCTTTCTAAACTTTTTAATTAGATAATATATATAAAATAATAATTAAATAATCTTTTAATAATTATTTCTATTATATAATAATTAATACTTTATTTTTCAAGATATAATATTATCTTAAATTTTCTAAGCTTTATTATTTGAAAAGAGTTCATTGATATATTTATTATATTTCTTTGAATAAAATATAATAAAAATCAATCTATGCTTATTTTTAGATATTCTTAATAAATTAAGTATAATTTTTAAACTATTTAATAATTATAGTATAGCTCTTTTTATAAGTTATATTAATAATATTTTAATAATTATTATAAATTAAAACATAATTCAATATTAAGATATTGAATATCTTAGCTAGTTAATTTAATTTATAAATTTTGTTTAATAACTTTCTTATAAATAATTGACTCGGTCAAGATTGATAATTTGGAAAGAATTTCTTATTTTTTATTAAATTAATTATTTAATAAATTTATTAAAGAGATAATAAAGATTTATATTAATTTATAGTTCAAATAACCTTAATATATTATCTTAAATTATATATTTATAAAATTAATATATTTCTGAATAAGAATACAATTATATGTATTATATTTAAAATAATAAAAGATACTCTTAATTATTATTATTGTTGGATTATATTATAGAATATTAAATTATATAATTTTAATATTCTATTAATATCTTAAGTAGATAGCTACTTTAAGCTAATTAAATTTATTAATCTTTATTTTTTATATATTTTTTATATATAATATAAGTTCTTCTACTTAGTATTAGATTTAATTTTTCTAGATTTTAGTAGATACTCTACTCTGATTTAATATCTGATTAATTTTATTATTTTTTTAATATTTTTAGCTTTTTTTATTTTTGTTTTATTTTTGTTACTCAGATATATCTTTTAGTATATATATTTTATAATATCTAATTATTATCTTCTTTTAATATTATAATTTTATTACTAATTTATCTTATTTTCTTAATTTAGAATAGTCTATTTTAATAATATATTCTTATTTTTTTAATAAATAATTCTTTATTTTTTTTATTATATATTCTCTGAGTAGTTATTAATCTCTAGAAATTATTTTTAATATATTTAATAATAATTTTACTAAGTTTAAGTTTAAAATAATCAAAATCTTTTTTAAACTATATTTTAATTGAAATATTTTTAAATAGAATAAATTATTAATATAAATATTGAAAGTTAAGAATTTATATTATTAGAATATTCTTAAGAATAAATCTTATTCTAAAAAAGTTTAATATTATATTATTATAGTTATTTTAGTATAAAAATATTTAATAATATTAAATAATATTATTAAAGCCGCTGTTATACTAATATAGATTTATAATAAAGTTAAAATATATATATATTATTATAAGAAGCTTAACAGTAATTATATAAAAAATCTAAATAAATAAAATTAAATTAACTTTTCTTTAATAAATATACTATAATAACTTGTTAATTCTGATGTTTGTTTTTATATTATAAGAATAAGAATTACTGCTGATATATATAATATTATTATATCTTATTAAAATTTTTATTTATATAAGATAATTAAGTGAAATTTATTAATATTTATAAATCTATTACTACTAATCTATCTATTTTCTTTTAGATTATAGAATTATAGATTAAATCTAATTAATTAACTACTAATAATTTCTTATTATATAGAAAGTATAAAATAACTAGTATATTAATATTAATTATAATCCTAAGTTTTTTTTAATAATATACATATAGCTAATTCATTATTGGAAATTTGGAATTTATATTATATTACATTTATTTATAATAATTGTACGAAGGATGCAAGGGAGCAGAAGATTGATAGATTCAACTAGCTAGGGGCGGCTGCCTACTTGAGATACCGGCAGAATATTAGGTTATATAATTAATAATATAATATGATATAATATAATCTAATATTTCTTTGGCTTAAAATTCTGCAGATAATATAAAAAACTAAAGCTATTTTTAATATTTTTTTTATATATAGATTCTTATTTTTAATATTTTTATAAAATAAGTAAATACTATAGATATAAATAATTTAATTAATTTATTTATTATCTATTATTTAATTAAAATATAGATAAAATTAATATTATTAATAATAATAATCTGTCTAATAAAATAATATTTAATCTGAATATACTTAATATAGATATAATATTCTAGATTATATAATAATAGAATAATATTCTAATTATTAATCTAAATAATAACTAAATAAGATATTATAATCTATATTATATTATTTTATTAAAGATAAGATTTATTAAATAATAATTAAAATTAGAGTATTTTCTAAACAGTTAGTATCTGGATAATATACTTAATCTTAGTAAAAAAATATAATAATAAATTATTTTTTAAAATATTATAAAATAGGTCTTCTGATAAGAATAAATATATATCTATTTATTAAAGCTAATTTATTAATATAAAAATCTGTCTAATTAATATTATAGTATATAAGAAGATTAAAATTATTAAAAATAAAAAACAAATAAGATTTAATAACTTTTTTAAATAATAATAGATTTAAATAATAATAATAAAATAAATCTAAAAAAAATTAATAATATAATGAATAATTCTATTTACTATATAGATTATATAAGAATATGTTTTAATAATTAATTAAATTAAATATTTAAGCTGTTTTTAATATATTTTAATTTTATTAATTATAGCAAGATCTTTAGGATTTCTAGTAACTAGAATAATCTTAAGATTATATAAAATTAAAAAAAACTTATGATTTTTAAGATTAAATTATTTTAAAATATTAAGAATATCGTGCTTTTATAAGATTATAATATTTTAAATATAATAAATAAGATATATTTTAAAAAAATATTTTATATAATTATTATTAATATATTTAAATATTTTATTAATTATATTTTTAATTTTTTTAATATAATCAAGATTAGATAACAGTAGCAAGATATCAATTAATATAAATAAAAATATAAATATTATTATAAATAAGTATAATATAATCTATATATATATATATAAATTCTTGTAAAATAAAGAGATTATAAAGTAATATATATTACTTTCTAAATAATTATTTTAAATTATAAATAATTTTAAAAAAAAAATTTATAATAATTTAATTTCTTAAAGCTTTCTAGAAGTTAAATATAAAATAATTTATATAAATTAATATTTAAAAAAATAGCTATAATATTAATATTTTAAAGATATTATTTAAATTTTATAACTAATATAATAAAGATTTTTAAACTTATTAATTTTATAATAGCTGTATAAATTTTACATATTTTAAAATTTTTATTTAATTATTATTTATAGCTCTTAATTATAAAATATATTTTATAAATATTATCAGACTTAATTTATTAAATTTAATATATTAATAAAAATCTTATTTTCTTTTCTCTATAAATAACACAGAAGATTTCTAGATAAAGATATTATTTAATCTTATAATAATTTATATTATATTATTTTATTAATTCTGTATATAATATAATATTTAGTTGTAAGAATAGAATATACTCTTTATCAGATAATTTTAATAAATTAATATTATTATATAATATTCTATTTAAAGTATTAATATCAGCAGTATTAGCTATTAAATTAAATAAAATATTTATAATATACAGCTGTTTTAAAATATTAATAAATTTAATATTTTTATATAAATTAAAATTTATTTATAGAGTTAGAGTATATAATTATATATATTCTAAAAACTTTTAAACTTAGTTTCTTAATTATTATAAATTTTTAAAAAAAATAATTTAAGATCTTGATTCAAGTACTAGACTATTTTATATAATAAAATAAAAAAATATTTAATAGATTAATTTTATTATTATTAATAGCTGATAATTTTTTAATTACTAGTATTAATACTAGAGAAGATAACTTAAATTAAGATTCTAATATTAGATTTATTACTAAATTAATTATATTTATATTAATAAAAAATTATTAATAATTAATTAATTAAATCCAGTCTGTAATCTTATAATTTAAAACTAAATAAAAAAATTAATAATAATAGATTTATAAAAATTAAAGAATTTAAATTAATTATTTTATATAAGCAGAAATTTAGATAAAATATATTAATATTTTTTAATATTTTAATTATTAGTTAAAGAATTAATTAAAATATTATCTAATTTATATTTAATATTTAAAGATAGCAGTATAAAAATAGATTTTTTATAAAAAATAAGATTTGTAACTGTAATAATCTTCTTTAATTTTAAATTATAAATCTTATATAAATTTTTATTATAATTAATAAATTAATTTTTATTTATTCTAGAATCTAATTTATTATAGATTTTTTCTAATATAAAATATTAATATTAATAATTAAGAGTTGTTTAATAAGAAATCTTGGATTAAATATTATATAAAGTTTTATAAGATATTATATTAATAATATTATAAATGAATCTATTTTTAATATATTTAATTATCTATATAATATAATCTTATAGAAATTTGAATAATTAATTCTTTATTATTATAAAGATAATTAATATTATTAGATAATAATTCTTAATTTTAATTATTTTATTAAAAAAGAATTAATAATATAAATCAGAATCTTAAATAATATTTTTTAGATTTATAATAATTTTTTAAAAAACTGTATTCTAAGAAACTATTTATATAAAAATATTTAACTAATATTTAAAATTAAATTAATAGATAATTTTATAATAAAATAACTTTCTTAAATATATTTATATAATTTTTTATAATAAAGATTCAGCAGTATTAAGTAGAATAATTAATAAAAATAATAAAATAAAAAATATTAATAAAATCTTTAATAAAACTTAATCTACAGATATCTATAGAAAGAAAGTCTTCTAATTTAAATTTAATATTTTATATATTTTTATTAATAAATAGAGTATAATATTTATCTTTAAAATATAATTTATATAGTCTCTGAAATACTCTCTTTAATATTTATATATTAATTATATATTTTATTAAATTATATAACTTATACTTAAAGATATAAATAATCTAATAATAGATTAAATAAATTAAGATTAATTTTAAGTCTAAAAGAATTATAGTACTAATAATAAAAAATAAGAATTTAATAAAATTAATTCTTTTTAATATCTATATAAGATAATTAATCTATTTTAAAATATTTAGTTAATTAAAACTTATATTACTAATAATAAAAAGATAATAATAATTAATTAGAGTATATCTATAATTCTTATATTTATTAATAATATTAATAAGAATTATTAAGTTCTCTAACTTAAACTTTATTTTAAGACTCTTTCTAATAAATTAATAGATTAAGAAAAGATTATAGACTAAGATTAAAATATATTAAATATTAATAAATCTTGAAAAATTATAATCAGATTAATTAATTAATTTAAATAAAAAAATTAAATATAATATTATTATATTTCTAAATTTAGAGTATTAAGTTTATAACTGTATAAATTAATATAATATATATATAATAATTAATAAAACTTGTTTTTAAAAATATTATATAATATAATAATCTTAAGCTAATTATTTAAAGATTTAGATTTTTTATAAATTTTTTAAATTACTTTATAATATTATAAAAGAGATCTATCTTATTAATAATAATATTAATAATAATAAATAAGTTTATAGAAGTATAAGTATTAATATTTATATTATTAAAGATTTTAATAATATTAATATTCAGATTATTATAATCTATATTTAAAATATTGATTAAGATTAGTTTAATAGAGATATCAGCGGCTAACTATGAAGTATTATTATTAAATATATTAGCTAAAGAATTATTATATTTTTTATTATAATTATAATCTCTAATATAATTTTTTTTATTATCTTTAATTTTAATTTTATGTTTATTATCTATTTTATAATAATAACTACTTAAGAAATAATTATTATAAGATTAATAATAATTATATTATATAAAATTATAATTTATAAAATTAGAGATTTAAGAGATCTTAACTAATTAAGAATTAGAATTTTTATAATCTTTGTTATAATCTCTATTATAATTATAATTCTGTTTCTAATTATATAATATTATAATTATATTTTTAATAAAATAAATTAATAATATTTTCTGATTATATTTAAAGATAATAAATTTTTAATAAATATTATATAAATTAAATTTTAAGAAATTATTATAATTAATTAAAATTAGAAATTATTATATTATATAATTATTTTATGAAATAATTTAAAAATATATAAATCTAATTTAGTTATATAAGTTAATTATTTTTTATAGATTTATAAATATTTTAATTTATTTCTTCAAAAAAATAGAAGAATTAGTATTAATAAAATATTTTATATTAATTATTTTTTAAAATTTAAAGAGTATATGAATATTTTTTAATATTTTATAAATTTTCTCAATTTTATTATATATATCAGCAGTATTTCTTATTTTTAAAATATAAAAAAAATATTAAAATTAATAAATTATTAAAATATATTTGTTTAAAACAAATTAATTTAATTCTATTTATTTAGATTTTTTATATAATTATTCTTAAGCTTCTTATTATATTATATATGTATATATATTAATTTTATTATAAATTTTTATTAATATAATAGCAGCTTTAGTAATATTATTTAAATTTATAAAATACTCTTATATAAAAATAATTATAATAATATAATATTAAAATTTCTTAGAATAAGATTTTTTCTTAAGAATATTTTAATAATACTAATTCTTAATTTCTAGTATTTATATTAATAATTCTTTTTATTTAAAATAATTCTAGCTATAATATAACTTAAAAAGTTTTTAATTATTTTAAGATTAAATTTAGTAAAAGGTTTATTAAATATATTAAAAAAGAACTCTGAAGATTAATAACTACTTAAAGATTATATAATAAAATAAAAAGAATTAAAAAAATATTTATTAAAAAAATAAGAATATATTATTAAGATAAATTATTTTACATTAATAAAATAAAATAAATTAATAATAAAATTATAATATTAAGAGAAGATAGCAGTTAGATATTATAAAATATATTTAATAAAAAATATATCTAAGCAGCTGTAATTATAAAAAAAAAATTAAAAAAATTAAAAAATATTAAAAATAATAATATAATTAATTAGATATTAAATCAGAATAAAGTATCTAATATAATTTAAGAGAATTAAATATAACACTAAGCAGAAGGATTTATAATCTATAGAAAAAATATAAAAAAGCAGAATATTAATAAATTTAATTAACTAGAGGCGGCTATTTACTTAAGATACTGATAAAATATAAAGTTATATGATTAATAATATAATATCACGTAATATGGTCCAACAATAATATTTATATTCTTATTTATATTAATACTATTTTATTACTGTTATCTAATATTGACTATATTAAAAAAATTAAAGATATAATTAATAAAATATTTAAATATATTAATAATAGCTATATAAAACATTTTTTTAATATAAATCTTATTTATTATATTAAATATATTGCAGTCTTACAGAAGTACTATATTCTTAATATTTTAAAATAATTTTATTTTAAAAATTATAAGTCTTTTTTAATTTTATATAATTTGAAGATTATTCTAGCTTTCTTAGATTTTAAAGATTTTATTATAACTAATAAAATTAAAATATATCAGAAATAGTTTAAATACTTTATTTAGATAATTATTAAAATATATTCTAATATAGTCTATATACTAGATAGAATTATTTATTATATTATTAATTTTTTAAGATTCATTTTACTGCTATTATTTAAATTTATTATTATTTAAAAATTTCATTTAATCTTATTACTTTTTTAAATAATTCTAGTCTTTTTATTTATTATAATATTAATAAATCAGACTTTTATATTAATAAATTAGTTTTCATAAATAATTATATCTTTAGTTTTTATTAGAGAATCTATTTCATAATATTTTTAAACATAATTTATTATTATATTATCTGTTATTAAAGTTAAATATATTAGTCCGATACAGACTGTTCAGAAAATATTTTAATTTTAATTTTTATTTAATAAATTCTATCTTTAATAAAATAATATAATATAAATTATAATATCTTACTTAGTTATTATTTTAATTAATAATTAGAATAGTATTATATAATATATATCTATATAATTCAGAATAATATATCTATATTAAATATATATAAATTAAATATTAATTTACTAAACAGATTACTGTTACTAATAATATTAATTCTATTTATATTTTAATTCAAGAATAAATAGTAGATAGACTTGATAAATTATTTATATTTATAATATTTATATATTTTATAAATATACTAAGAATAAGAATTTATATATAAAAGGAATATTAAGAATAGCTTTATTTTTGTACTGTCTAATAGTTGAGATTATAAAAATAAAAAAACTCTAATAATTATTTTTTTTATAACTTTAATATAAAGATAATTTAATTATAATTTAATATAATCTTTTAATAGTATCTTATTTATTTCAAGATATGAAATATTATATTATAACAATATATATAACTTTTAGCTTTATAAAAGAACATAATTATAGAGATATAAAAAGGTATATTATAATAACATATAGTATATAATTATATATTGTATAACAAATTATAATAAGTTCAGAAATTATTAAATAATAAGCATCTTCTAAAGTATAAGAGTATGTGTTAAGATAGTATAAAGAAAGTATATCTATCACAAAGTCAGAATAATATTTATATTATTTAAAGTATTATTACTAGTCTTCTATCTAGCTTCTTTTATAAATAAATATATCTATAAGAATTCTATAGATTATATATTATATTAATATAATTATTTTATAAGAAACTATCTCTGCAGTATAAATATTTTTTATAATATATTATATTATAAGAATTATAAAAATTATTATTCTTATAATTATCTTTTTTTTAGAATCTTATCTTTTAAGATTATTATTTATAAAAAATTAAGTATTATTAAAATCTCTGTTATAAAATCTTTTTTATAAGAAATTTAATTAAAAAAAAATTATAATATTTATTTTATATAAGCCTATCGCAGCTGTTCTATATAGCTATAATTATATTATTATTTATTATATTTTAAATCTTTATAATTATAATTAAATAATAAATATTATAAGTATTTTTATAAAAATAATTAAATAATAAATATAATATAATATTTCTAATTTAGATATAAATCAGAGCTTAGAACTTAGAACTTAAAATTCTAAAAAAAAATATCTTTTTTAAATTCTTTTTCTTTTTTTTTTTTTTCTTAATTCTTTTTACTTTTTAATCTCTTTCTTTTAATCTCTGCGGCTTTTCTCTCTTTTAATTATTATTATTATTATAAGTAAGTACTTATTTAAAGAGCTTTTATAATTATTTATATTCTTACAGCTATTTTATATTTTTATAGCTTATTTTATATCTTTATAATTTATTTTATATCTCTACAGCTGTTTTATATTTTTATAGCTTATTTTATATTTTTATAGCTATTATATATTCTCGCGGCTCTAGAATATCTATATTAAATTATAAAATATAATATTTTATAATTTTTTATTAATTTACAGATACTTATTATTTTATAAATCTAGAATATATATAATCTAATCTAAAAGTTATAACTAATTATTTTAATATCTTTTTTTTTATATTATATATTTATTAGCTTTCTTTTTATAAAGAAATTATTATTTTTATTATTAAGCTTTTATTTATTTTTTTTTAATTTTTTTTTTCTCTTCTTCCCGCGAATATCTGCGATAAATAGTTTCTTAGAAAGATTTATTTTATATCTCATAATTAATATAGAGTTAAAACAGTCTGTCTTTATAAATATTATTATTATTATTATTATTATTATTATTATTATTATTATTATTATTATTATTATTATTACTGCTGCTATTATTATCTCTGCCGCTGCTATTATTATTCTTAATACTATTATTATTTTTATTATAATCTTTTTATTTTTTTTATAATAAATATCTATCTTCTTTACAGAGTATAAAAAATTAATTTATATATAATTTATTATTTTATTAGCTAAGATTTTTAAAATATTCTGATTTTTTATAATACTATTTTTTTATATTTCTTTTATAATTTATTATTATAATAAAGATATTATTTTAAATAATATTTTTATTATTTCTATAATTTATAGATAATAGATAGACAAGTTATTCTTTTTTTTAAAAAATATATTTAGATTTATTTAAGACTAATCTGTTTTATAAAATATTAAAATTATAAACTAAACTTTAAGTTAATTTATAAATTTATTTATAATAAATTAATTTATTAATAATTTTATAATTATACTAATAATTTTATTAGATTTCTTTTTTAAATAAAATTATAATCTCTATTTAATTAAAAAAAATATTAAATTATATAGCTAATAAGATAATCTATTTTTTTTATTAAATTTAATTATTATTATCAGCTAGAGATTTAGACTTAATTTTATAAAAAATCTTTTATAATTAAAACTAATTAACTTTTTTTTTAATTAAATATATAATATATATTATAATCTCTCAGGCTTAAGAATATTTATAATATATATTAATAATAATTATAAATAAAGATATAATAATTATATTTAGATTAAATATAAAATCTATTTTTTATAAATTAAATAATTAATCTATTTATCTTTATTTCTGTAAGTATTTATTATATTTTATATTTTAAAGTATAATTAAATAAAAATTCTCGCGGATAATTTTTTTTATTATTTTATTATTTTATTTTTTTTTTATTTTTTAAATAAAAATTATTCTCGCGAATAAACTTCTTATAAAATTATAAATAATATAAATTTATAACTAATTCTTAGATATTATTTTTATTAAAATAGTTCTTTTATTTAATCAAGATTTTTAAAAATCTATTTTAATTTTATAAGATTAATAAAATCTCTGAATAATATTTATAATTATTTTTCTTTATAAAAAAATATTTTTATAAATTTATTCTATTTATTTTATAATATTTATAAAATAATAATATATAGAATATATTATATATTTATAATTTTATAAATAATTTTAGTCTATAAATTTATAAATCTATTTATTTAATAATATAATAAGATTTTTTATTTTATAAATTTAGTTTCTTACTAGTCTATCTTCGCAGAAAATATTTTATAAATAATTAAATTATTTTTTTAAATATAAAACTTTTTATTTATTTTTTATAATTATAGAATTATTTTTATTTTTTATAAATAAAAATTAGATTTTTCTTTATTTTAATATAAATTTTCTAAATATATTTAATTTATCTAAAGACTTTAATCTCTGCTTTTTTTTTCATAAAAATTTATTTTAATAACTCATAAATATTTTATAATAATAATATAAAAAAATAATTTTTTTATAAAGACTTATAAAATATCATTATATATAAACTCTATAATAAATAATAAATCTATTTAATTATTTTATTTAAAATTAATATGATTTTATAAATACTATTTAAGAATATTATTTAATTTTTTAATTTAATTATTAATTTATAAATAATAAGCTATATTTAGCTCTTTCTTTATTATAAATATATAAATAAAATTAGATTAGAAATTTTATATAAAAATATTATTATAATTTATAATAATCTTCGCAGGTATATTATATAAATAAAAGAATTTTTTAATAAATATTTTTATAAAATTCTTTTTATTAAAACTTTTTTATAAAAAAATAAAATAAATTATCTTATTATATTAATTTATTATTATTAAAATATTATTAAAAATCTTTTATAAGTTCTTAATAATATTAGTACTTATAAATAAATTAATAATAAAGTTTATCATTATCTTTTTTAAAATTTTATAAATATAAATAAAAATTCTAGTAGTTTTTATTATTTTTTATAAATTATTTTATTATTTTAATATATTTTATAAATTTAATAATATTTATTTATAAAATTATTTATTTTTAATTATTAAAATTATTATAATATTAGTACTAGTATTTTTTTATTTATAAAATAATTTACAACAGAATTATCATATAGCTTTATAAATATTTAAAACTTAAGAATATATTTATCTAAAATATATAATTATTCTACTCTTTATAAAAAATCTTTATAATTTTTTTATTATAAAATCTTATTTATTTTTTTTATAACTTAAAATTTTTAGAGTTTTTTAATGTTTTATAAGTTTTTTATATTTATTAATTTTTTATTAATATTATAAATATTATAACTAGCAGCTCTACAGAAAAACCTTTATAATATAATTTTTTTATAGTAATAATATTATCTATTAATATTTTTTTTATAATTTTCTATATATTTAAAATATATCTATAAGTAAGAATTTATTTAATATTTATAAATAAAGCTTTTATCTCTATATTTTCTGATTTCTATAATTTATATATCTTCGCGGCTGATAATAAACTTAACAAAATTAATCTTTATTTATATAAAATAATACTTACTTAGCTTTATATATAGATTTATTTTAATTAAGATATATATAATTTTATAAATTTATTTTTTATATATTTTTAAATCTCGCGAGTATATTATAATATTATTAAAATAAATAATTATAAAATTATTTCAATACTCTATAAATAAAATATTTATAAAATCTTAAAATTCTACAGATATATTAATTAGTTCAAATAATATAATTAAAAATTTAAATAAATTATATTTTATTTAAAAAACTATTTTTTATTTATAGTCTGCTATAATTCTTATTTTATAATAAATTTTATAAAAGTTAAGTTATATAAATTATAATATCTTTATAAACTAATTAATATAATTATTAATTTATAATAATAAATATTTATTTTTAATAATTTATTTATTTAGTTTATAGTAGTTAATATATATTTATAAGTTTTTATTTTTTTTTATAAAAAAGACTAATATTTTAATAAATAATTTTAAATATTTAATTTATTTATATATAAGATATTTTTATAAATACTTTTAGAATACTTTCTGCTCTGTAAATAATATTTTATAATTTAAATTTATTTTTAATTTATAGTCTTCTTCTAGATTAATTTTTAAATTAATATTTAAATATAAGAATAAATAATCTATTATTTTATTTTTTATAAATATTATCTTAAATTTATAAAATTATTTTAAAAATACTTTCAGATCTATTTCTTTATAAATAAATCTAATTATTATAATTTATAATTATTTAATCTTTAGTTTTTTTGCGAGAAACTTTATTATAATAATATATTATATCTTAATTTATTATTTCTTATAAAATCTTAAATAATATTAATTAAACTCTATAATAAAAGTCTCTGTTTAGATTTATAATATATTTAATATAATTTTTTTTATATTAAATATTGTAATAATAATTTCTTTATAAATCTTATATTTATGTTTTATATTTATAAGATTAATTTTAAATATTATAGTTTCTTTTAATTAAATATTATTTTTATTTAATAATTTTATAAAAGATTTTATAAATATTATTAATTATTCTATAATTTTTATTATTATTATAAATATTAAATTTATTTCTATATCTATATTAATTAAGATATTAATTTTTTTGAATAGATTAATCTTATTCTGTATAAATAATTATTTTTATAATCTTAAAATAAAATATATTATAAGAAATATATTTATTAATTTCTTATAATTTATTTAAATTATAAGTTATTTTTCAAATTTTTATTTTTATATTAGTAATAATTCTTTATAATATAATTTTTTTTTTATAATTAAAATATTTTATTATTTCCACAGGCGCTGATATAGAGTTTTATAAAATAAATAGTTTTTTATATATTTAATTATAAAATATTTTTTTATAAAAATCTCTTATAATAAAAATTATTTTATTTAATTTATAAATAATAATAATTTTTTTTTATAAGTAACTAGTCTTTTTATTTTATTAATTAATATTTAATCTTAATTTTATAAATAATATAATTAAATTTTATTTAATAATAAAAAAATCTAGCTGCTTGTAGATCTTTTATTTTATATTTTATAAAAATAATTTAAAAGATAAATATAATTATATAATATTTAATTTTATATTTTATAATCTAGCTTTATTTTTATTTTCTTTTAATATTATAAATATATAAAACTTTTTTTTTATAAAAAAATTATTTTTAAAATTTATAATTATATCTTTTATTTATAATTCTTTAGATTATCTAGTTATATTTTAAGAAATTTATAAAAATCTATTTAATTATTTTTTTTAAAAATTTTTATAGCTTTATTTTTCTATAAATTACTAAGTATATAATTTAGATAGATTATTATAATTTATATTTATTAATTCTTATTTTAATTATTAGTTTTTATAGTAGACTTCTGCTAGATAATAAATAATTAAAAAATAATATAATTATAAATATTATAATATTTATTATTCTATAAAATATATATATATATATCAGTCTTTTTTAATTTTGTAGATAAAATATTAAAATTACTTAGAAATTTATAAATCTTTTTATTATTTATAAAACTTTTAAGTCTCTATTCTAATTTTATAATTTATTAAAGTATATTTAATTATTTATAAAGATTCTTAAAAAATAATAGAATTATATTTATTTTAATTATTTTTTTATTATAACTTTATAATTAATCTTTAAAAGATTAGAAAAATTCTTATAAATATAATATTTAATATTTTATATAAATATAATTTTAATAAATTATCTTATAAATTTTAAATAATAAGATTATAAAAATATATATTAAAATAATATAAAAAAAATATATTTATTATAAAGTTGAAATAATATTTATATTATTTAAACTATAAAATATTAATTATAATTTATTAAATCTATAAAAAATAGTTCTGATCACTATACTATTCTATTATTTATAATTAAATATAAAATATTTATTAAAAGTTCTTAGATAAGAGATTTATTACTAATATATAAAAAAGTTTAAATAATCTTTTAATTATTTTTAAAATTATATCTTATTTAATTAATTATATTCTATCTAGAAGATTCTTAGCAAGCTAAGAAGAATAATAATATTATCTAATTTTTTATTAGACTTAATATTATTTAATTTTCTATCAGACTTATTTTTTTCTTTATTTATAAGAATATTAAAAAATAAAAGAATATCTTTATAACTTTCCCCGATAATTTTACTAATTATAATATTAATAAAAATTAATTATAGCAGATCTTAATAAGAATTATTATAATTTAAAATCTTTTAATATCTTAGAAGATATATCTGTTTTATAATATTAATTAAATTATTATTAAATATTCTTATTTTAATAATAATATTATTCTACGGCCGGAGAGAGTATATAATCTTTAATTAAAAAAAATACTCAGAATAAATATATAAGATTTTTATTTAATAATATATATATTATATAGATTACAGATATTCTATATTACTTGTACTGGATAGAATTATTAAGTATTAATAAACTAATAATTTAGTCAGATTTAATTAATAATTTTAATATAATTAAAAATAATATCTCTGTTATTAATCAGAGCAACAAGATTATAATATTATTAAAATATATTATTAAAAAAAGAAAATAAAAGATAATATAACTAATATAAATTTTAAATTATAAGATTAAAAATAAATTTTTAATTTATTTAAAAGATAAAATAACTTTTATAGCTTCTGATATATAAATATATATAATAAATATATTTATTTCTAAGATATATAAATCAGTAATATTATTATTATATATAAATTATTAATAAAAGATTATATTAAAGAAACTATAGAATCTATAAGAAATATAAATATTTAAGATTATATTCTATTTAATATATAAAGACACTTATATAATCTCAGGCAAATAGATTTATATAATAAAGATTAATAAAAATAAATATATTAATTATTTTAAAGCCTGCTGAATAATCTATAATAATTATTAATAAATAAATAAAGATTATAATATTATATATATATCTATAGTCTCTGATATTGCTATAAAAATAAAATATATAAAAATTATTATTAAAAAATTTAAATAAAAGCAAGTTAATATAGCTATTATATATCTATATATAATTATTAATAATAGATTTATTTATATAAAATAATTAATCAGATTTAAGAAAGATAATAGTATTTATTTTATTAAATATATATTATATAATTTAAAATAAATAGATTATTTTTAGAATAAGATTTTTAATAAATAACTATAGATACTTAATTTTAAGAATATTATTAAAAAACTTTGTCTTTATTTTTAAAAATTAAATCTAATTATATTATATATTAATAACTTTATTATTATAGATTATATAAAGATTAATATTAATTAAATATATAAGTATTTGGGCCAGAGTTTTAAGATAAAATATCTAGATATTTTAACTTATTTTCTTGGCTGTAATATTAATAAAAATATTATAAAAGAAATTATTATTATAAGTCAGAATATTTATATTAAAGATTTTTTAAAGTATTATAATATAAATAAAATATTATTAAAAAATTATTTTATAAATTCTAAATATTAGAAATTCAGGCCTGAGAATCAGAAATATAATAATAATAATATTAAGAATTATATAATAATAATAAATAAATTAAATTAATTATTAATATATATAAAATCTAATATTATATATTCTATTTTCTGCTTATAATATTATTATCAAAGTTTAATATTATATAATATAATAATTATAAAAAGTATTCTTTATTATCTTAAGAATAATAAATATAATCTTATTCTAGTTCTAAAGTATACTAATTCTATAAAAATATAATATAATATAATATATTAGAATTATTTAGATTATAAATTAACAAAGATATTTATTATTTTTTTTATTAAATTATTAATTAATTAATTAAGTAAGAAATAAGAGATTATTATTAAGTTTTTAATTTTAGCTGAGTTAATTATATATAAAAAAATTATTAAAAAAGATCTGTAAATTAAATAATTAATTAAGATATTTAATATATTAATATCTAATTATATCTTAGTCTATATAAATTATTAGAATATTATTAATCTAGTCTATAAGAAGAATTATACTCTAATTATTAAATAATTTAATAATTATACTTAATTTATTAAAGATATCTGAAAAAAAGAATAGATTAAATTTTATTAGATTTTTTTAAAAAAAAATATAGCAAATAGACTAACTAAGTCTTTTTAAATAATAAAATTTAAAATATTTAAAAAAATATTTTATCTTAAAGAGATTAAGTAATAGTTAAGAATTAAAAAAATAATTTTTTTTATACTTATTCTATTATAATTTTATATATATTATCTAGTTAGATAATCTGCAGGGCTTTAGAAATCACAGCTAAAAAGATATATTAATAATAACTACTTTAGAATATATAATTATATCTTCTATTTCAGATATCGGGATTCCTGGCCTCTGCCCTCTGAATCAACTCATTGTTTCCCGTTGCCTCGTGTGGTCGCTTCCTACGTCTTCATGAAAATTAAAGTATAATAAATAATAATATAATTTTAGCTATATAAAATAGCTGTGATGGGCTTATATAAAATAGATATTATAAAAAAAAATATTTTTTCTTTAATTAATTTTTTTATAAAAAAGATTTTATAACAGAGATTTTAATAATATTTAATTTTTTATAAATAATAATCTTAAGAGCTAAGATTCTAGAGAGAGAGATAATTATAAGAATAATAATTTTTATAATTCTTATAATATAATATATTATAAAAAATATTTATACTGCAAAGACAGTCTCTTAGAAAATAATTATATTAATATAATATATAACTTACAGAATCTTTATAGATATATCTATTTATAAAAGAAGCTAGAGAAAAGACTAGTAATAATACTTTAAATAATATAAATATTATCTTAACTTTATAATAGATATATTTTCTTTATACTATCTCAACACGCACCCTTATACTCTTTTACTATTATAAATTGAACTACTTTAATTAATACTCAGATAAAGTTATTTAAAGCTAAATTATTTAATATAAAAAAAGAAATATGATAATATAGATATAAAATAAATATTAAAAAATAATTAATATAGATATAATTTAAAAAATGTAATAAATTTTAAATATTAATAATATTAATTTGAATATTTTAATAATTCTATTAATAAAAAATATATATCCTATGGAATTAGTTTAGAATATAACTGTAGAGTGGCTAACAGCCAGGCCAGATCAGGTTAATTAGAATTTTTATATCTAATCACCAGGTTATAATTAGATTAAGAAAATCTTTATATCTAATTATAATATAATTAAAAATTAGATAATTAATTATTTTAAATATTCTTAATACTAAAATCTATCTACTATATTTTTTTAAGCTTTAATATAATTAAGATATATTTAGATTAAATAATTATTAATCTGATTATTTTTATTATTATCTAAAAGTATATAAAAAGAAGCTTTTTAGATTAAAGAAATATAATTAAAAAAAGAATTAGTATTTTTTTTATTATTATTTATTAGAAATAATAAATAAATTCTAGTTATATTAGTAAAATTCAGCTTTTTATAAAATTATTATTCTTATAATAAAAAATATATATAAAAATATATAATTACTACTCTATTTTAGCTATATATTTTAATTATATTATAAAATACTGGAAAAACTATATATTAATTATTAATTAAAATATTAAGAATAAATATATTATGTTTATTCTACTATTTCTTCTGGATTAGATTATTCTTAGATTTATAAATATAATATAGCTCGAAGAGCTATTAATAAAATTAAAAATAAATTATAAATTATATATAAAATAATTTAAAAAAATAATTAGATTATTAAAATAGAGTAGATTTAATAGATTAAATAAATTAAATAAATTAAATAAATTAAATAAATTATATAAATTAAGTAAATAGAATAGATAAGTAGAATAAATAAAATATATTAAATCTATATTATAATACTACAGCTTTTATAAAAGATTCTATAAAAGTCTTTTATAAATCTTTTTTATAAAAATCTATTTTTTATTCTAGTCTATTATATCTTAAGTAATATTATTTAAAAAAAGAGATTATCTTATAACTCTGGGCTTTAAATATAAATTTCTGCTTATTAAATTTATTAAAATAAATAAAACATAGTAGATATATTAGCTGTATATTAAAATATAATAGATTATATTTATATAAAAATTTATCTTAAAATAAAGTAAACTATCTTTATAAAATTTTCTGCTTTTTTTTTTTAAATTAAAAACTTAAAAACTAGTTTTATAAGCTATTATCTTTTTTTAGATTTTTATAATCTATAATAAGCAGGATTTTTAAAATTAAGTTTTATATTTTATAATTATTTATTACTCATTATTTTAACTGTTAAGTATATTTAATTTAAATAAATAATTACTCTTATTATTTTATCTTTCTGCTAAAAATCAAGTTTTTCTAATTAAATATAAATTAAAGAAAATTTTATAAAGCTATTTAAAAAAATATATACACACCTGCTATTAAAGTTCCCAGATATTAAATAGATATTAATTATAATAAATTATTAGATTAATTCTGATTAGAAAAGACTTCTTGCTTTGACTAGATTTAATCAGATTAATTAAATTAATTAGTTAGATAATTTTATTTTAAATTTAATATTTTATATCTTTTCTTATTTCTTTTATATTAGATTTTATAAAAATCTTTTTCACAGTATAGTATATTTCTTAAGATAATTAATTAAATAAATTAAGTAATAGACTATATCTAAAGAATATTATTATATTATAATTAAATATATATTATACTTTGTATTTTATTTATATAAAAAGAATATATATATTATAAATTAATCTATAATTATTTAATTTATCTGCTATATCTAATCTTTTTAATCAGTAAATATAAATAATTAAAATAATAGTTATATCTTGATCTGATCTTAATCATACAGTTAAAAATCTTTTATGTCTTAATCTGATCTTAATTATACAGTTAAAAATCTTTTATATCTTAATCTAACCGCCAGATTATGGTCAGGTTAAGGTTAAGATATAACAGTCAGGTTAAGCCACTCTAAATATAAGTTATACTTTAATTTATATTTAATTTTAAAAGTATAAAATAATAATAAATCATTAAAATGTAATATCTAGAAATATAGATCTAAGAATAATATATTAAAAATATATTAAATATTAGATTAAAGTACTATTTTTTATAAAACTATATTTAAACAGTTAGATATCCTAGCAGCAGCTATAAATAATAATAATTTTAATTATTTAATTTAATATATAATACTAGATCTGAAAGATAAGAAGATTTAAAAAAGGTTTATAATTATAAAACATCTATCTTTTTTATTTTTTATTAAAAAGAATATAAATAATCTTAATATTACTATCTTTATATAATTTAGAGCTCTTAGAATATATATTTTCAATAGAAAAAGGTTACAGATTCAGAATTTAGAAACTAAATAATATATTATTTTAAATAAAGATTAATGTTTTAATTATACTCTTTATTAATCTGATAAGACTTTATATTAATTTAATATCTTAAATAATATAATTAAATATATCCCAGATTAGAATATAATATTTCTTTATTTTAATAATAATTAAAATAGACAGACAAAGATCTAAAAAATAATATATTATTATTTTAATATAAATTTTACTATTTTTAGCAGAATCTTAGCTTATAATATTTATAATATATAAATTATTATTATATAAAATATAGATATCTAGAGAGAATATTCATAAAACTTATAAGAAATATACTTTTTTTTATTAAATTAAATAAATATAAAAATTTTATAATATTATTAACCACAGTATTAGATTTAATATTATCATATAAATATCTTAATTTTATAGATATTTCTGAGATGTAGGTAGATATAATAATTAATTAATTTAAGATAAACACTTTTATATACTTAAATTATAACATATACTTACTAATTGAGTTTCAATAATTTATAAATTATAATTTAATTATTATAAATATTAATCTCTTAATATTATAAACTATAGATATTTAATTTTTAAAGCTAATAAAATATAAGAATTATTATATATATTTAATATTAATTAAGGTAGTTATTTAATAATCTGACATTTATTTTCTTAAAATTAAAAATATTAATTCTAAGCTTAAGTATTTTATTAAACAATATAAGATGTTAATATAAAAATAGATTTAATATTAAACAATCAATAAAAACTCTGAATTTGATATTTTTATTAAATAAATCAAAAGTTAATTAATTTATATTATATTAATATTATATTTTATATTGAAGCTTAATAGGCCTTTGAAGTAATATAATAATTATCTTAATTAAATAATATATATAATAATTATCAATAATTATCTATCTAACAATATATAGTTTTTGATATTTAATATCATTAATTTAATTATTAATTTATATATATATTCTTAAGATAGGACTAGCAAGTTACTAATATAAAAATAATAAAATATTTATAAATTATCTAATCTAAAGTTTTTTCTAAATCCTCTATAAATATTTAAATATTAAGTATATATTCATTTTTTTAAGAAATTATATATATAAATAAGAAAGATATCTCTGTATATAATTAAGAAATATTCAACTAATTACAAAACAAATATACTTACATTTGAAAACTTTAAAATCTTAAAAATTATAAGATTTATTAATTATATTATATTAAATTATATAAGTCAAAGATATATTATAATAATAAGAATAATTCATATTCTAATTTTTAGGTCTCTAAGATTATAATCTATTAGTTGTATAAAAAATAGCTTTAATTATTATATTACTCTCTTTAGAATAACTATAAAATTATTATTAAGATCTTATTTATAAAAGATTTATTATTAATTAGAGAATAGGTCTATATTTTATTATAATTATTATAAGAATTATTCTTTACTGAGACTATTCTATCTCTTTTAATTTTTTAAAGAGGCAATAGAAATATTAATATTACTTTATTTTTTATATAGAATTCTCTTACTTTTATTATAAAGAATATTAAAAAATAACGAATTATTTTTATAAGTCCTTCTAATAAATCCAAGAGATTTAAAGTGATGAAAATTATTATTATTTAGAATTATTAGATACTGCATAAGATCTAAATATTTTATAACATAAATTATATTATTATATATTATTTCTTGTTTTTACAAATTTATCATTCTAAAATCAGTGAGAATATATAATTTGTAAGTAATCAATTGTTGGACTGTATTGTGTGATATTATATTATTAGTTATATGACTCAATATCCTGCTGATATCTTAAAGAGATAGTTATCTCTAGCTAGTTAAATTAATTAATCTTTTATTTTTTAATATTTTTTATAAAATGTATAAGCTCTTCTGCTTAGTATTAGATTTAATTTTATTAAGTTTATTAGATATTCTATTCTAATTTAATATCTAATTAATTTCTTATTATTTTTAATATTTTTAATTTTTTAGACTTTTTTCTTATAATTATAGCCGCTTAGAGATATAGTTTATTAATTATATTTCTATAATATTTAGTTATTACTTTTCTTAATATTATAATTTTATTACTAGTTTATTTTATTTTATTAATTTAGAATGATTTATTTTAATAATATATCTTTATTTTCTTAATAAATATTTTTTTAAATCTTTTTATTTTATTATATAATTTTTAAATAATTATTAATCTTTAAAGACTTTTTTTTTAAATAAAAAGAATTATTAATATAAATACTAGAAATTAAGAATTAGTATTATTAAAATATTCTGAAAAATAAATCTTATTCTGAGAAACTTTAATATTATATTATTATAATTATTTTTATATAACAGTATTTTATAAATTTAAATAATATTACTAAAGCTGCTGTTATATTAATATAGATTTATAATAAAATTAAAATATATATATAATATAATAAAAAGCTTGAGAATAATTATATAAAAAATCTAAATAAATAAAATTAAGTTAATTGTTTTTATTAAATATACTTAAATAATTTATTAATTTTAATTCTTTTTTATATCTTAAAAATAAGAATTACTGCTGATATATATAATAAAATTAAAAAGATTTATAATATATTAGAAAATATTAATATACTTTTTAAATTTTAAAAATAATTAATATAAAATATTTTATCAATATTAATCTTTTTACATTTTTAAAAAAAATAGATTAAAATAATTAGTAATTTATATAAAATAATTGAATTATCTAATTAAATTAAATTTATATATTTTTAAATTATTTTATAAAATAATTCTATAATATAATAATTTTTAATCTTAATTAATGATAATAATCTCTTAAAATCTAACGTATATAATATTTATTAAGTATTTATTATCTTTATAATATAATAATTATATTAATAATAAGATAAATTAAGAAGATAATTTTTATATAATATAATTAAAAACAGGATTATAATTATACTAAAAATTATAATAAAAATTATAATATTTTTAATTTTTAATTAATTAATATTTCTTAAATCTCTGATTCTATAAATTATAATTTTATATAATATAATTATTATTATAAGATAAATAATTAAAACAAAGATAAAATTAAAAATAATAAATAAGATTATAGCAGAGATTATAACTATAATAAAAAATATAATAATTTTTCAAATAATATAATAATAATAATACTTTAAAATTAGCTATAGATATCTTTATTAAATTAATTTTAATAAATATCTTAATTCTAGACTATAATAATCTAAATATTAATATTATTAAAAGCTTTAATAATATAAATATTAATACTAATTCTTTTATAAAATTACTTACTGCTAATAATAATACTATGATTAATAAAATAGATTTTTTTTATAATATTATAAAATAATATAAGAAGCTTATAAAGAATTTAAATCTCTGAATAATTAATTTAAGATTATTATATTATATAATATTTTTAAAAATAAGTTTTATTAATTATTATATATATATTATACTAATCTATATAATTTTAAACTTAATATTCTAGAATTAAAAATATAATAATATTATATTTAATTTCTTTACTTAAATTAATTATTTTATGCAGCTTGACTTTTTAAAACTTATTAATATTTAATATATTTTAATCTTAATTAATAATCTTTTCTTGATTTATTAATTTATTAAAAAGAGATTTGAAAAAAATTTTAAATTAAATACTATAATAATACTTATTAATATTATTAATAGATATAAGAATTATAGATATATTTTAATTAATTATTATTATTTCTTGATTATTAATAATATAACTTCTGGTTAATTAAATAAGTTAAAATAGATTAATTAATTTATATAAATATTAAAAAAACTAATTTTATCAAAGTCTTATTTTTTACTGCCCCTGCTATATTCTTTTAGATCTAAAATTAATTTTAATCTATCTAATTTATTATTAGATTATTTATGTATCTAAGTATAAGCTTTATAATTTAATAAAATATATAATTAATATATAAATATCAAGAAAAGTACTTCAGAAATTATATAAATTATATTTTAAAAATAAAAATTATATTCTATTTATTAATAAAAAAATACAAGATATTAAATTTAATTTAAAAAATCTTATTTATATAAATATCTGCAGACTAATTTTTATAAAAGTTATTATTAATATTTTTAATTTTATTATTTTTATTAATTATACTACTTAATACTACTAGATCTTTATAATAAAGAATTATATAAATATATTTAAAAAAATTATTTTATTATAAAATTATTTCTTAACTTAATTTTAGATATTAATTAAATATTTCTATATAAATAATATACTAGAGTATAATTTCCTATAAAATCATTATAAATTTAAAAATATTATTTAAAATTCTGCTTTATACTATTAATTTATTCTTAATAGAATAATTAAAATTAAAAATTATTATTTAATAAAACTAATTATTTTTATAATAATAAAGAATTAATTATTCAGATTTTTATAGAATTATATTAGATAAATAATTAAATATATTAAAAACAGGCTTGTTTATAATATTATTAATATTATATCTTATAAAAATCTATATAATATTTAATTTAATATTTTTTATTAAAAAAGTCTTAACTATAAGAATTAATATTTTATATTAAAGAAGATCTATAATAAACTAGACTCTAAAATAAATAAAAATTAATTTATCAATTATAATAAAAATTTATATAAGATTTATAATTTAAAATTAAAGAAGATTATTATAGTCAAAAATATTATTTTTTATACAAAATCTATTTTTATACTATTATTTTTAAATATTAAATATAAATTAAATAATATTCTAAATAAATTGTTTCCTAAAATTATCTATAATTTAAAGCAGTTATTTAAAAAATAATATATATTATTTTATAATCTTTTTATCTTATAAGAATTTATATATATATATATATAAATTCTATTATATTTATCTATAATAATATTTATATTCTTATTTATATTAGTAATATCTTGCTATTATTATCTAATCTTGATTATATTAAAAGAATTAAAAATATAATTAATAAAATATTTCAATATATTAATAACAGCTATATGAAGTAATTTCTTAATATAAATCTTATTTATCATATTAAAAATATTATAGTTTTATAAAAGTATTATATTCTTAATATTTTAAAATAATTTAATCTTAAGACTCATAATATAAGTCTTGTCTGACTTTATATAATTTTAAAATTATTTTAATTATTAAATATTTAGAAGATCTTGCTACGGCTAATAAAATTAAAATATATTAAAAATAATTTAAATATTTAATTTAATTAATTATTAAAATATACTCTAATATGATCTATATAATAAATAAAATTACTTATTATATTATAAATTTTCTTAAGATTTATTTTATTAATATTATCTAAATTTACTATTATTTAAAAAAAATTATTCAATTTTATTTTTTTTATCTTTAATAATTCTGGTTTTTTTATATACTATAATATTAATTATGCAGACTCTTATATTAATAAATCAGCTTTAATAAATAATTATACTTTTTTTGTTATGAGCAACTCTATTTTATAATATTTTAAAAAATAATCTACTATTATATTCTTTTTTATTAAGATTATAATAATAGTAATCCTTATAATCCTTATAATATACTATATCACAAGGAATATCTATACTGCAAAGACAGTCTCTTGTGAAGTAATTATACTAGTATAATATATAATTTATAGAATTCTTGCGAATATATTTATTTATAAGAAAGACTAGATAAAATATTAGTAATAATATTTTAAATAATATAAATATTATCTTAACTTTATAATAGATATATTTTTTTTATATTATCTTAATATATATTCTTATAATTTTATTACTTAAAATCTATAAGATAATTCATTAAAACTATATTTATATAAAATATTAAATATTATATTTATAAGAATTATTCTAATTATTGAAAGATTAATTCTAAAATTATTATAGAGCAAATGATTAGAAATAATTATAATTTTTTTATCTTTTAAAAACTTTTATAAATAATTAAATATATTTTAACAAATTATAAAATTAGAGTAAAGACTTAAAATTTCTATAAATAATATAAAGATTAATAATTAAAATAACCATTAATAAATATAAATTATAATAATATATCTGAATTATATATTTAATAATTTATAAAAAAATAAAGCTGCAAAGCTTTCTTAAAAAAATAATTAAACAAATTTTTATAAATCTTTTAACATATAGCTAGATAATCTCAAGAATTATAAATAAAAAATATAATTATAAATAAAAAATATAATTATAAAATTAAAAAATAATTTTTTATATAAAAAAAAACTTTATATATTTATAATATTAAAAGAAATAAAAACAGAACTATATTGTTAAATATAAAAATTAAATATTATATAATTATATTTATTTTTTAAATTATTTTTATAAAATTTAAAATAAATAATCTGTAAATAGTTAGACTTTATTATTACATAAGATCTAATTATATTACTTATAAAATTAAGATTAAATATTAATTAATAAAAAAAAGATTAATTGTATATAAAAAAAATTACTATTATTTATAAATTAACTAAAATAATTTAATAATTAAAATTATTATAAAAGATTACTATAAAAAAATATTTTATAATTAAATATATTAAAAATATTTATTCTGCAAGACTTTATATCAGTATTTATAAAAATAATAAAATATTCTTATGATAAAAAATAAAATTATATAATAAAGAACTATTACTAATATAAAAATAAAAGTTCTAAAAAATAATTCATAATTTAAATAAATTATAAAAAATTAATAAATCTATTTTTTATAATATATTTTATTCTAAGACTATAAAAATAATTACTTATATAAAAAAAGACTAATCTATTTAAAGAAATTAATATCTTAATTATTATAAATATAAAAATAAATCTAATATTTATAATATTAATAAAGATTATAAAATAATTAATAATATTTATAAAGACCTTTATAAGATTATTAGATAATAATAATATTTAATTATAAAAAATTATAATATTTAAAATAAATTTTATAAATATAAAAATAAGTATAAGATTTATAAAAATATTATTATTATAATATCTAATATAAAAAGAATTATATTAAATATATTATAAATTTAGATAGAGATTTCTATTATAGAGTTTAATTAGTATTATTTAAGATTTTAGAAAAAATAATAAATTAAAATATATTATAATATTATAACAGAGTTTCTTATAAAAAAATTAAAAATTAAAAATTAAAAATTAAAAATTAAAAATTAAAAATTAAAAATTAAAAATTAAAAATTAAAAATTAAAAATTAAAAATTAAAAATTAAAAATTAAAAATTAAAAATAAAAAATTAAAAATTAAAAATTAAAAATGAAAAATTAAAAATTAAAAATTAAAAATGAAAAATAAAAATTAAAAATTAAAAATTAAAAATGAAAAATTAAAAATTAAAAATTAAAAATTAAAAATTAAAAATTAAAAATTAAAAATTAAAAATTAAAAATTAAAAATTAAAAATTAAAAATTAAAAATTAAAAATTAAAAATTAAAAATTAAAAATAATTCTAAATTATAATAATTAAATCTATTTATCAAAAAATAAATCTAAAAGTATTTTTAAAATAGCTTTAACAATTTAAGATAATATTTCTAAAAAATAAAATAATAAACTATTTATTTTTATAATCAAATATTAATCTAAAGATTAATCTAAAAAGATTAATAAATCAAAAATAAGATTAATTTATAAAATATTATTCGCGAAGTAGAAAGTACTTTAGAAATATTTATAAAAATATTTTATATATAAATAAATTTAATATTTAAAATTATCTATTAAAGTATCAGTTGTCTTTAAAAAATAAAAATAAAAATTTATAAGTATATATTAACTATTATAAAATAAATAAATAAATTATTAAAAATAAATATCTATTATTAAAAATGAATAATTATATTAATTAATTTATAGAAATATTATAATTTATATTACTTAATTTTATAAACTTTATTATAAAATAAAAATTATAATAGATTATAAATAAAAAATAGTTTTTTAAATAAAATATAATCTATTTAAGTATTTAATTATATTATTTAAATTAATTAATATACTTATAGAATTTTAAGACTATATAAATTTTTTATTCATAAAATATTTAAATAATTTTATAATTATTTATTTTAATAATATTATAATATACTTGCAAGATCTTAAGATATATAAAATATAAAATTTAGCTAAAATAAATCTATATATAAAACTAAATAAGTATCATTTTATATGAATAAAAATTAATGTTTTTAATTTTATTATTAACTGCAAGGATATATAAATAAAATTAAAATAAATTATAATAATTCATAAATAATTAAAGTTACAAAATATTTAAAATATACTATAATATATAGAGTTTATAAACTAATATTAATAATTTATTTAAATATATTTATAAATAATAATCTTACTTATAGATCTTACTAAGAAATTGTATAAAAGAAAATCTAATATAAGGTTTTTATAGCTAATATTTATAAAAGCTTTAAATAGTTAAAGATAATATTTACAGAAATTATTGTAATTATTTGATTTAAAAAAAAGCAAGTATATATTCAAATAGATATATTTAATTTTATAATAAATAATATATTATTATAAAAAAATGTAAATAATTAATAAATTGTAATTATATTTTATTTATAAAAAATAATTCTAGCAGAAAGAAATTATAGAATTTATAATTAAAAATTATTTATAATAATAAAATTATTTAAAGAATAATATTACTAATTAAAAAAATAATTTTATAGTTAAAATATTTATTAATTATAAAGATTTTAAATATTTTATAAAAGGTTCAGAGCTATTACAAAGATAAATAGAATAAATATAATAATTTATAATATATTAATTTTATAATAATTATCTAATCTCTTTAAATTATAAACATTAAAAAATATAAAAATAAATATTTTATTTATGAATCTTAAATAGATTCTTACTTGCAGATATATCTTAAGTATATAAAAAATTATAGAAAGAAAATAGTAAATAATATTAATATTATAAAGAAATTATATTATAAAAGTTCTTTTATAAAGCTATTAGTTATAGTATCTGTAATATTAATAAAAGATTAATAAATATAAAAAATCTACAAAGAACTAAAAGATTCTAAAGATTTTAAATTATAATAAAAAAATAAAATTTTATAATAAAAAGATTATAAAGACTTTTGATAAAGAGTAAAATAATTATATATTTTAAATAAATATATTCTTAAGTTTTAGATATTTATAAAACTATATAATAATTTTATTATAAATTACTTTATAAATAAAAAAATATTAATAGTAATATTATAATAATTTTAATAATTAAAAATAAATAGTTTTATAAATAAATATTGCTAAATCTGTAAAATATATTAAAATAATAAAATAATTTATAAAGGTTAATAAGAACTAATAGAATCTTTATTTATATTTATATAATTTTAAAAGAAAATAGTAATAAACTTTATTATTAATCTATTTATAAATATTAGTACTATTAAAAACTTATAAAAGATTTTTAATAATATTTTAATAGTAATAAACTAGTATAGTAAGATAATCTATTTTATTTTTTTATAAAAAGAATTTAATAAAAAGATTTTTATAAAACTCTTTATTAAAGAGATTTTTTATTTATATAATATATTCATAAAGATAATTATAGATTATAATAATATTTTTATAAGAAATTTCTAATTCAATTTTATTTATATATTTATAATCAAAAAACTAAGTATAGGTTATTATTTATAGACTAATAATTAAACTAAAAAATTAAATAGTATTTTTAAATAATATTTATAAAATTATATTAATTTTAAATAGAATAATTAAATAAATCTATTATTTATTATAATGTTTATATATAATAATGTCTTATAAGATTTTATAAAGTAATTAATCTTTTATATTATTATAATAAAACACTCGCGAGTATTTAAAATAGACTTTTATAAAGAAAAAAAGGGCTTAAAACCTTTAAATAAATTAAATATATTTAAAAGATTTATATTAAAATAGAGAAAAATCTAACCTCTATTTATAAAAGATAAAAATAATTTAATAATTATAAAAAATAAAGAAAAGGCTTTATACTAGAGAAGATAATTAAATTATTTATAAAATATTCTTTATAAAAATAGACTAGTAAGAAACTAGATTTATAAAATAAAGATTTTTATTATATTATTAAATAAATAGACTTATAAGTCTAAAGACTGAAGTTATTTATAAAATTATAAATATGTAATATATTTTATATTTTATTATTTTATAAATATTATAAAATAAATAGAATAGACTTATAAAAGTATTTTTCTAAAAGAAATAATTATAAATATTATCTAAAAACTCTATTAATTTTATAAAATTAAAATAGATTCTTAAAAATCTTAATTAAATAAAAGAATTATTCTAATAAGAATAATATTTAAGAATTAAATATAAATTTATATGATTTATAATTTTATAAAAGATTTATCTATAAATATAATCTTTATTTAAAAAATAAAAATAAAATAAAATAATAAAATAAGAAAAATATTATTTACAAGAATTTTTATCTGAATATAGCTTAAAATATAAAATATAATAAATATTTATAAACACAGAGACAGATAGATTAATTACTTAATTTATAAAAAATAAATCTTATATTTAATTTAAATATAATTATTATATCTTTATTTATAATTATTATTAATATATATTATAAATATTTTTAAGTCTAAGAAGTTATAATATATATTATATATTTAATTAAAAAAAGAAAGCTGATTAGCTTTAAATATAATTTTTTTTTTATAAAACTGAATCTAGATTTTTAGTTAATAATAATTATTAAATTTAATATCTTTTTTAATTAAATAAACATTATAATTTTATTTAAAGAGATCTAATAAAATTATTAATATATTTATAAAGATACTAATAAATTAGTTTATTATAAATAAACTTATAAACTAAGCTAAAGTCTAGTTTATAACTCTAATATTTTATAAAATAGATTAATCTTTAATAAATCTAAGTAAATTCTTTAAAAAAGAAAGTAGTCTATTTATTTATAATCCGCGGATCGCGGGAGCAGTCAGAATATTATTTAAACTAATAATATTATTATAATAATAAATTATAAGAAATATATAGAGAAATAGAATTATAGAAAATTAGATTATTTTAGAAATTTTAATTAATAAAATAATAAATTATATATAAATTAGTTTTTTTATACTTTACAAAGAGAATACATATCTATTATAAAAAAAAAGATTATAAAAATAATAATAGTAGTATTAATAATAATAGTAATAATAATAATAGAAATAGCAGTAGTAATAGCAGTAATAATAATAATAATAATAATAATAATAATAATAATAATAATAATAATAATAATAATAATAATAATAATAATAATAATAATAATAATAATAATAATAATAATAATAATAATAATAATAATAATAATAATAATAATAATAATAATAATAATAATAATAATAATAATACTTATTATTATTATAAAAGCAGACTAATCTAGTTCTATATTAATTATAAAATATAAAATAAATCTCTTTTAAAAAATTACTTATTATAAAGATTTACATAAAAAAAAGAAAATAAAAATAAAAAATAAAAATAAAAATAAAAATCTAATACTAAAAAAAATAATTTTTTTATAAAGAAAAAACAGCAGACATATTACATAAGAAGAAAGATATTAAAATAATTAATTATACTATTTAGATTAAATTATATATCCTAGATTTGTAAAATAATAAATATCTATAGATTAATATAAAATTATAAAATATTATATCTTATAATTTAATATAAATATTCTAGATCTATAAAAATATAAATAACTATAAAAATATAAAATAGCTGCAAAAGTATAAAAAGATTATAAGAATATAAAATAGCTATAAGAGTATAAAATAACTATAAGAATATAAAATAGTTATAAGATTATAAATAACTATAAGAATTCTTTAAGCAAGCACTTACTTATAATAATAATAATAATTAAGAAAAGAGAACTGCAGAGATTAAGAAAAAGAATTAAAGAATAAAAAAAATTAAAAAAAAAATATTTAAAAAAATATTCTTTTTTAGAATTCTAAGTTCTAAGTTTTAAGTTTTAATTTATATCTAAACTAAAAATATTATACTATATTTATTATTTAATTATAATTATAGAAATATTTATTATATTTATTACTTAATTATTATTATAGAGACTTAAAGTATAGTAAGAGATAATATATTTATAATTATATAGATAATTATCGCAGCGGGCTTATATAAAATAAATATTATAAAAGAAATGATATTTACTAATCTTCTTATAAAAAAGATTTTATAATAAGATTTTTAATAATATCTAATCTTTTATAAATAATAATCTTAAAAATCAAGATTCTAGAAAAAAAAGTAATTATAAAAATAATAATTCTTATAATTCTTATAGTATATTATATTATAAGAAATATTTATATTATAAAAACAGTTTCTTATAAAATAATTATACTAGTATAGTATATAATTTATAGAATTCTTATAAGTATATTTATCTTTAAAAGAAGCTAGATAAAAGATTAATAATAATACTTCAAGTAATATAGATATTATCTTGACTTTGTGATAGATATATTTTTTTATACTATCTTAACACACACGCTTATAAAGATTAAATATATTATTTAGATACTAACAGTTTAGAAAGTACTCTGACTTTAATTATTATTTAATAAACTTTATTGTTAGTAAAATAATATAATATAGATTATAATATCTTGTCTAATTATTATTTAGATTAATGATTAGAATATTATTATATTGTTATATAATTCAGAATATTATATCTATTTTAAATATATATAAATTAAATATTATTTTATCAGATAATAGCTAGTTGAATTAATCAATCTCCTGCTCCCTAGCATCCTTTGTAAATCAATAATAAAAACTTAAAAAAATAAATTAAATTCTTATTTGAAAATATCTATATTATATAAATTATTAATATTTAATATTATTTAAAATAAATATTTTTAATATTTCTACTATTTATAATATCTGAAGCTAGCTGATAGATAAAGAAATTAATCTTTTTGAATACTTTAAGATTATTATAGAGACGCTCTTTATTAATATTATTCAAACATAGAATTTCATTATTACAGAAGAATAAAAGATTATAGAATTATTAGTAAATTAAGCTAAAAGAAATAAGAAATAAAACTATTAATATAAATCTTAAATTAAAAAAATAAAAGTATATTATTTATTTATTTAAGTAATAAAACAACTCTTACTATCTTTAATATATAAATCTATATAATAAATATAATTATTCTTAGGATATATAAATCTATAGTTTCATTATTATACATTAACTACTGACAGAAGATTATATAAAAAGAATTATAAGATTTATATAATATATAGATATTTAAAATTATTCTCTATTTTAAATATAAAGAAGTATATATTATATCAGATAAATAGATTTATATAATATAAATTAATAGAAATAAATATATTAATTATTTTAAAGCCTGCTGAATAGTCTATAATAATTATTAATAAATAAATAAAAAGTATAATATTATATATATATATATAATCTTTAATATCATTATTAAAATAGAATTTATTAAAATTATTATTAAAAGATTTATATAAAAGTATGTTAATATTACTATAATCTACTTATATATTCTTATTGTTAGTAGACTTATTTATATAAAATAATTTACTAATTTTAAAGACAATAATAATATTTATTTTATTAAATATATATTATATAGCTTAAAACAAGCTAATAAATTCTTTAGAAAAAAGCTTTAATAAGAAACTATAGATTCTAGATTTTAAAAATATTATTAAAAGATTTTATTTCTATCTTTATAAATTAAGTCTTGATATTATATATATAAATATTTTTATTATTATTAATTATATAAAAACTAATATTAATTAAATATAGAAGTATTTAGATCAAAGCTTTAAGATATAATATCTAGACATTTTAAATTACTTTCTTAATTATAATATTAATGGAAATACTATTAATAATATTATTATTATAATAAAGAATACCTATTTTCAGAACCTTTTGAAATATTCTACTATCAATGAAATATTATAAAAGAATATTTTATAAATTTTAATTATTAAGAATTTAAATCAGAGAAAAATAAATATAATAATAAGTATAATCATATTAAAGATAATAAATAAGATTATAATAAAAATATAATTATAATAAAAAACAAAATAATTCTTTAATTAATATAATTATTAATTATATTCTAGAATTAATAACAGATATCTTTATTAAGCTAATATTAATAAATATCTGAAGTATAAATTATAATAATCTGAATATTAATATTATTAAAATGTTTAATAATATAAATATTAATACTAATCTTTTAATAAAGAAAATTTTTATCACTATTAACATAACTATTAATAAGAAAGGTTTTCTTTATAATATTATAAATAATTTGAAATGTTTAGAAAAACTTTAAAACTTTAAATAATTAAGTTAGAATTATTATATTGTATAATAATTTTAAAAGTAAGTTTTATTAAATATAATATATATATTATATATTAGTTTATATAATTATAAACTTAATATTCTGAATTTGAAAATATAATAGTAATTTATTTAATTTCTTATTTCAAATTAATTATTTAATCTAATTTAATTCTATAAGATTTATTAATTTCTAATATATTTTAATCTTAGCTTATAATTGTTTTTTAATATCTTAATTTATTAGAGAGAGCTTTAAAATAAAATTCAAATTAAATAGATTAATAATATTCATTAATATTCATAAGAAATATAAGAATTATAGCTATATATAGATTATTTATAAATATTTTCTTAATATTAATAGTATAAATTGTAATTAGTGAAATATTTTAAAATAGACTAATTATTTTATACAAACTTTTACAAAAATTAATTTTATTAATTTCTTATTTTTAAATATTATTATTGTAATCTTTTCTAATTCAAAGATAATTTTGATTTACTTAATATATTACTAAATTATTTTTATCTCTAAATATAATCTTTATAATTTAAGAAAATATATAATTAATATATAAATATAAATGAAGATACTTCAGAAATTATAGAAATTATATTTTAAAGATAAGGATAATACTGTATTTATTAAGAAAGAAAAATTTATATCTTTTATCAAAGAAGTCTTACTTTTTAATATTAATATCTTATATTTAGGAAGATCTGTAGTAAGCTGGATTTAATAATAAATAGAAATTAATTTATTAGCTATAATAAAAGTCTATATAATATGAATAACTTAAAATTAGAAATAATTATTAAAATTAAAAATATAATCTTTTATAGAAAGTCTATCTTTTCTCTGTTATTTTTAAGTATTCAATATAAATTAAATAATATTCGTAGTAATTCTTTAATTATTAATTAAGATATTAAAAAGTATTATTATATTTTATTCCAAGTTTTATATATATATAATAATTAATCTAAATTTATTAATTCTTGTAAGTCTGCTGTTGATAATCTATTTATTTTATTTTAAAGTATAAATTTATAGACTAGATTTAATTAATTACTTATTAATAATTTTTTATAATTTAGAAAATATAAAAAAGTTAATATATTACTTTTAATTATAATCTTAGATTTTTTTATTAATATATAAAAATCTGATTTAGTACTAGAATTTATATTAAAACTTTAATTTAAATTATCTTCTTTAGTATTAATATTAAGAATTAAAAGTTTATTAATTATTATTAATAATAAGATCAACTTTGTAGATATTATTTTTATTTTATTATATAAAATAATCTAGACCTTAGTTGGAGACTGTTTTTTAATTATTTTAATATTTTATATTAATTGAGAAATTAAGTTTGAGACTTTTTAAACATTTCTACTTATATATTATAACTCTTTAAGTAAGTCCTAATCTATATAAAAATATTAGCTTTATTAATTTTTTTAAATAGGTATATATTATAAATATCTTATTTAATTTAATAACTAATACTATAGATATTAATATTTTAATCAAATTTTTATCTAATAATATTATCTTATTAAAACTATCTACTAAAGAGTATATTTTATTTTTATAATTAAATATTATTAATAAAATAATATAATATGTTTTATTAAAGAATTAAATAATATTCTTATCTAAATATTCTCTATATTATTTGTAGAAAAAAGAGATTATATTTCTGATTAAGATATTAAATTAAGCAGATTAAGTTTAATAATATCTATAAAACTTATTTTATAGTTAAGAACTATAAATAATTTACTAATAATTTTAAAATATTTGAAATCTATATAATTATTTTAAATTTAATAAATTTAAAAATTTATAGTATTTTAGCTATAAAATTTAAATAATATATATACTATATTAATACTATAGATATTGTTTTAAATATTAAATTATATAAATTATTTTATATTTAATTTTTTTTAAAAGCTTTAAGAAATTAGATTATTAGAAATTATTTTTTAAAATTATTTATAATTTAAAAGAATCATTCAGAAAATATTATATACTGCTTTATATTTTTTTATCTTATAAAAATTTATATATATGTATATATAAATTATGTTATACTTATTTATAATATTATTTATATTTTTATTTATATTAATAATATCTTACTATTTTTTCCTAATCTTAATTATATTGAAATAATTAATAAATTATTTAAATATATTAATAATAATTATAAAAAGTAATTTTTAACATAAATCTTGTTTATTATATTGAAAACATTATAGTTTTATAGAAGTATTATAATCTTAATATTTTAAAATAACTTAATCTTAGAAATTATAAATCTTCTCTAGTTTTATATAATCTTAAGATTATTTTAATTATTAGAAATCTTAAAGATATTGCTAAAACTAATCAAGTTAAAACATATTAAAGATAATTTAAATACTTAACCTAATTATTTATTAAAATATATTTTAATATAGTCTATATAATAGATTAGATTATATATTATATTAATTATATTTTTGAGATTTATTTTATTACTATTATTTTAATTTATTATTATTTGAAAAAACTTTAATTTTATTAATTTTTTTATTTTTAATAAATCCGTTTTTTTATTTACTATAATATTAATTAAACAGATTCTTATATTAATAACTTAGTTTTAATAAATGATTATGTTTTTAGTTTTATAGAAGAATCTTTAATATAATAATTTAAAAATTAATTTATTATTATACTTATTTTTATTATAGTTGAGTATATTAATCAAAAATTTATTGCTTAAAAAATATTCAATTTTAATTCTTATTTAATATATTTTATCTTTAAAAAAATATAATATAAATTGGAATATTTTGTCTACCTATTATTTAAACAAATAATTAGAATATTATTATATTATTATATAATCGAGAATAATTACATTTATGTTAAGTATAAAAGAATTAAAAATTATTTTATTAAATAGATTCTTATTACTAATAATATTAACTTTATTTATATATTAATTATAAAATAGATACTAAATAGACAAATTAAATTATTTATATTTATAATATTTACTGATTTTATAAGAATATTAAGAATAAGAATTTATATATAAAAATAATATTACAAATAACTTTATTATCTATATTATATATAAAATTTTAAATTAGAGAGATATTAAATTATATTACATAATTTTATATTATTACTTATATAACTTAATATTCTATTAGTATCCTAAGTAGATAGTTATTTCTAGCTAGTTAAGTCTATTAATTATTCTTATTTATATTATATACCTGTGATGTCAGCTTGTGTATTAATAATATTATAAATAAGAAATTAAAATTTGTATTATATATTATTTCTATAAAAGACTAATTTAGAAAAATTAATATTTCTTTCTAATAAATTATAATGTTTATTCTATCTATTATTTATAATAAACTGCTATGCTTATCTTATTTATATTTTCTAATAAATTAAAATATTTATTCTGTTTATTCTTTATAATATATTATAATACTAACTTGATTTATTTCTTATAATAAACTATTTGCTGATAATTATTATACTTAATATATTTTTTTAAATATAGAAATATAATAGAATTAATATTAGATTTAACTTTTATATAAAATAAGACTTAGATCTTAAGACTTAAATATTAGAATTTAAGAATTTAATTTCAGTAAAATTATTATTCTTATTAGGTTTTTTAAAAACGGCTTTTCTAGATCTCTTTATTATTGTTATTATTAATATATACTTTGTTAAATATTTATAGAAGATATTCTAAATTATAAGATTTATATTTTATATAATTTTAAAATATCTAATCTAACTTGGTTTGTTTATAATTTTTAAGATATTTAATCTAATTCCTTACTTAAGAAGTAATTAATATACAATTAATAATAATTATATTATATAATATTATAATTTATAGAATTAGAGATTTAAATTATCTTAATTAATTAAAGATTGGAAATATTATAATTTTTATTATATTCTTTATTATAGCTATAATCCTTTTTCTGATTATATAATAAAATAATTATATAATTAATAAAATAGATTAATAATATTTCTTAATTATATTGAAAAATAGTTAATTTTTGATAAATACTATATAAATTAGATTTTAAAAGATTATTTTAATTAATTAAAATAAGAAATTACTGAATAGTACAATTATTCTATAAAATAATTTAAAAATATATATATTTAATTTAATTAAATAGTTTTACTATTTTATATAAATTATTAGTTATTTCAGATTAATTCTTTAGAAATATAGAAGATATAATATTTGTAAAAAATTTTATATTACTTATTTCTTGAAATTCAAAGAGAATATTATATTTTTAAATATATTATAAATCTTTTTTATTATATTATAAATCGTTTTTATTATATTATATATATGAGCAGTAATTCTCTTTTTTAAAATATAAAAGAAATATTAAAATCAATAAATTATTAAAATATATTTATTAAAAAATAATCAAATTAATTTTATTTATTTATATTTTTTATATAATTACTTTTAAGCTTTTTATTATATTATATATATATTTTAGCTTTATTATAAATTTATATTAATATTATAATAGTTTTAGTAATATTATTTCATTCTGCTAGATACTTATATAAGAAAGAAATTATAATAATATAATATTAAAATTATTTAGATTAATATTTATTCTTAAGAATATTCTAATAATACTAATTCTTAAACTTTAATATTTATATTAATAATTCTTCTTATTTAAAAGATTTCTGGCTATAACATAATTTAAAAACCTTTTAGATATTTTAAGACTAAACTTAGTAAAGTCTTTATCAGATATATTATAATAATCTCTAGAACTTTATAATTATTAAAAGATTATATAATAAAGTAAAAAGATCAGAGAAATACTTGTTAAGAATAAAAGAATATATTTTTAAAATAAAATATTTTAAGTTAATAAAATAAGATAAATTAATAATACAATTATAATATCAAAAGAAGATAATAATAAATCATTAAAAGAAGATAATAATAAAATATTAAAAAATATATATAATAAAAGTCGCGCGTAAGCGACTGTAATTTAAAAAAAAGCTTGAAAATATTAAAAATATTAAAAATATTGAAAGTATTAAAGATAATAATATAATTAATTAAATATTAAATCAGAGTAGAGTATTGAATAAAATATAATAAAATTAAATCTTATATTAGATAGAACAATTTATAATTTATATAAAGAATATAAAAAAAAGAAGATTGATAGATTTAATAAACTAGAGACTGTTATGTATTTAATATATTACCAGAATATTAAGCTATATAACTAATAATATAATATTATATAATATAGTTCAATAACTAGATAAAAGAAATAATTTTTTCAATAGTTTTAATTATATTAATAAGAATATTTTTATTATTATAGAAAAAACGATTATAATTTTATTAATAAATTATATTAAAATGAGAAGGTTAATATATAGATATATTAATAAATATTTTAAATTTAAAACACAGGAGTATATATTTTATTTATTTAAATAATAATAATTATCTTATTATTTTTACCATTTAAATCTATATAATAAGTATATATTCATTATAATATACTAACTCTTAATAAAAGATTATATATGAAAGAAATTAATATTTATATATTATATAAATATTCGAGATTATTCTTTGGGTTTGAATATAAAAAAGTATATATTATATTAAGGAAATAGATATTTATACTAAAATTTAATAGGAATAAATATATTAATTATTTTAAAGTCTGTTAAATAGCTTGCAATAATTATTACTAAATATATAAAATTAATAATATATATATATCTATTATTTTTGATATTATTATTAGAATAGAACTTATTAAAATTATTATTAACAAATTCTTTTAAAAAAAAGAATTGAATATTATCATAGTTTTTTTATATACTGCTATTAATAATAGATTTATTTAAATCAAATAATTAATTGATTTCAAAAGAAATAATATTATTTATTTTATTAAATATATATTATATAATTTAAAATACATTAATTATTTTTAAAAATAAAGTCTTTAATAAAACATATAGACTCTAGACTTTAAAACATCTTATTAAAAAATCTTATTTTGAATTTTTAGAATTAAAACCTATTATTCTATATATATATAATTTTATTATTAGTAACTATACAAAGGCTAAGTATAATTAGATAATTAATCAATTAGATCAAAGCTTTAAAATGAAATATTTATATTTAAAGTTTTTTAAAGTACTATAATATAAATAAAATAATAATAAATATATTATTATAATAAATAAATGTAATTAAGTCTTTTTATATGTAAGATATAATATAATTTATTTTATTCTTTGTCTGTAATATTATTACAGAAATCTAATATAATATAATAATAATTAAGACTATCTTTTATTATTTTAAAAATAATAAATAGATTCTTAGTGTAATAAAGAAATATATTAGTTTTATAAAAATATAATTTAATATAATTTATTAAAATTATCTAGACTTTAAATTAATAAAGATATTTATTATCTGCTTTATAAAACTGTTAAGTAATTAATTAAATTAAAAATAAATAATTATTTATAAATTATTAATCTTGATTAAGTTAATTATATGTAAAATAAATATTTAAAAAATATATAAATTAAGTAATTAATTAATATATTTAATATATTAATATTAGATTATATTCTAAATTATATTTATTATAAAAATAGTATTAATCTAATCTATAAGAAGAGCTATATTCAGATTATAAAATAATATAATAAGTATATTTAATTTATTAAAATATTGAAAAAGAAGAATATATTAAATTCTGTTGAGCTTTATTAGAAAGAAATATAATAAATTAATTAATTAAAGTTTTTTAAATAATAAAATTCAAAATAGTAAAAAATATATCTTATCTTAAAAAGATAGAGTATTAATTTTATATCATAAAAATAATTTTTAGATGATTATTATTTTATTTTTTTATATATATTATGTAATACAAATTTTTATAAATCTTTAGAAATTATAATTAAACTATATATTAATATATAGCTGCTTTCAGACTATATAACTATATTATTTTACTCAATTATTATAGTATTCTATTTGTTTTATTCAAATTAATCTTTTTTTTATTATTTTATTCGACTGCTTTTCTATTATATATTAATAAAAAATAAGATACCTTAAGCTTTTATTACAGCCGCAGACATAGGTAAGTTAAATATTAGTATACTTAGATTTATAATAATATCAGTTAAATATTTTATAAAAGAAGTATAAAATAAATTAATAATAAAATAATAAATAATATAGTTTAAACTTAGATGTAAACTTATCATATTAATTCTAATAAATAATTTAATATTTATATTAAATAAAAACTATAATTAAGACTTTAGTTTTTTATTATAATTAAATATTAAATTAAAATTTGCTTATTAATAATTATATTATTTTATTACTCTTAATATTTATATAATTAAAAGATTACTTGAGATTTATTATATATTATTTAACAATCTTATAATATTCAAGATAGACTTATTATAAACCAGCAAAATATTATCTTAAATATACTAGATAATTAAGATATTTTTGATATAAATAACAACTTCAGTCAGTATTTTTATAAAATGAAAAGGAAAAATATACTTACGATATAATAAAAATAATTATATAAAATAAAATAAAAAGGTATATTGATTTAGATAAAAAAATAAGAAATTATAATAATTGAATAAAGAGATATACTTATATAATCTTAGAATAATAATTATTAATATGTCCTTTAATTATAATTTCTGAAGTTTAACAGACTTTTTAACTAGACAATATATATAAAATAATAATAAAACAATTTTCTAGAAATACTTTTTATTTTATAATAATTAATACTTTATTTTAAATTATAATATTCTTTAAAATACTTCAAACTTTATTATTTAAAGAGACTTAATTAATTTACTTATTGTAGTTTTTATAAAAACTATTAAAATATAATCTATTCTTATCTTTAAATATTTCTCATAAATTAAACATAATTAAATAATTTAATAATCATAGTATAGCTCTACTTATAAATTAGATTAATAATATTTTAATAATGAATATAGATTAAATAATAATTGAATATTAATATAATAAATATCTTTATTAGTCATTTAATTCAGAATTCTTTTTTTATAATTGTTCTATATATAGTATTTATAAATAAGATTAATAGAATAAAAAATTTAAGAATAATGTCTTATTTCGTACTTAATTAACTAAATAATAATTCTATAAAAATCTAACTTCCTTTATTAATTCATAATCCAAAACAAATAATAAATTATATTAGATTATATCTCTATAAATTTAGTATTCTTTAAAATTAGAATGATATTATATTTATTATTTTGAAAATTATAAAGAATATTTTTAATTATTATTATATTAGATAATATCTGATTTCTGTAATAATACTTCAGACAGAAAATAGAATGAATAATATCAAATCTTATATTTATAAACAATAATTGAATATATCTATTATAATAATATAATTTTTAATATTATTATTATTATATTTTTTATTCTTTGACTAAAATTCTTAAGAATTGTAATTTATAAAGTAATCTTTTTATAGTATATTATTTATATTATAATACTTTAAAATAATCTTAATAAAGATGTTTAATATTAGAAGAATAATATTTTTATTAATATTTTTATTAATATTATAACTAAGAAAATAAATTAAATATTTAAATATTTTATTGTAAAACTTTTATTTAAATCTTTATATATTTAATTAATATTAAGTTTTATATAATTAATAATAATAAAATTATCTATATATAGAATAATGAAGTTTAATTCTTAAGAATAAAATTAAGACTTTTTAATTATATTATTAAAATCTAAAGCTTACTTTTTTATGAAAGATTTTATTTTGGAAATACTAAGCTTGTTTTAAGTTATATAATGTATATTTAATTTAATAATTATTATAAGTTTATTGAAAATTAATTAATTAATTTATATAAACAAATCTATTAATAATAATAATATTAACTTACTCTTATTTAAGTCTGTTCATAATAATCTTAATAAATTTTATCTTAACAATGATATTAAAGATAATAAGTATATACATAATATTATAATATTTATTTACATATCAATAATTATTATAGATTATTTTAATAAATTTCAAAATATTTAATATATCTATTATTTTTAATCTTTACAATATAAATCTATTTATTTTATATAATATATCTATTTTCTGATACTAGAATAAGTGTAAATATATAAATTATATATATATTAATATTACATAGTTCTTTTGTAGTATATTCTATTACTATACTTATTTTACTTTTAATTAAAAGAACTAAAGTCTCTTATGATAAATAGATAAATAAAATCTTTTTCTATATTTTATAATTAGAATTATAATTAATTATATATAGTAGCCATTATTTTGGATAATATTTGTAGATTAACAGAATAAATATAATACTAAGCTTAGATATAAGATTATTTTATTTTATAATATTATTATTAATATATCTTATGAGCTTTATTTGAATTAAGATATTATTTAATATATAATCTTTATTATAAATATCTATTCTGCTTTAATTCTAGAAAGATATTATATTTATTTTATTAATTAATATTTTAATTAGTTAATCTTATATATATTATATATATTTATTATAATATATTGTGGCTATAATATTTAAAAATTTGAATCTGTCTCTTAAATTAACTAAATTAACTAATATTAAAATATCTTAATTAATATTATAAATATCAGGTATTTTATTTTGAAATATATCATTAATTAAACTATCTATATTAGTTATATAAGGATATTTTAATTTTTCTTCAATAAAGTATCTATTTAGATTTTTATTTAATTTCAATAATTCTAATCTAATTTTATTATAAATTATAATTAATTTATTCCTGCAAGATTCTAAATCTTCAAAAGATTGATTTAAAAAAGTTAGATTTATAATAGATTAAATTATTTCTAATCTTAATTCTAATATTAATCTTATTTCATTAATAAAACTTAGAGTTATTGAATTTATTATAATTAAAGAAATTAGAGTTATTGAATTTATTATAATTAAAAATGTTTTGTTAAAACTAAAAAACTCTATATTTATAAATTCTCCATTTTTATATTTATTATATTATTTTGTTTTATTTTATATTTTTAGTTGTTTTACTTATTATAAGAATATTAATCCTTATAACACTCGGGATATACTATATCACAAGAAATATCTATACTGCAGGAGCAGTCCCTTGTGCAGATATTATATTATTAGATATTATTATATATAATTTGTAGAATTCTCGCGGATATATCTATCCGCAAGAGAAGCTAGATAAAAGACTAGTAATAATATTTTAAATAATATAAATATTAATCTGATTTTATAAAAAATATATTTTTTTTATATTATCTTAAATTATATATTCTTATAATCTTATTATTTAAAATTTATAAGATAATCTGTTAAAACTATATTTATATAAAATATTAAATATTATATATTATACTTTGCAAGAATTGTTTTAACTTTTTTAAAATTAATTATAAAGTAATTATAAAGAAAATAATTAAATTAAATATAATTTTATTATATTCTGAGAGTTTTTATAAGTAATTAAATATATCTTAATAAATTATAGAACTAGAGTAGAGACTTAGAATTATTATAAATATTAAAAGAATTTATAAATCTTTAAGTAATTCTAATATTTTATTTATAAAACTAAAAGAGACTAATATATTTATCTATATATTATAGAATAGTAAATACTATAATATTTATAATTATATTATTTTTTATTTATTTATTATTCAGTAAGAATGTACTGCAGAGATTAATAATTAAAATAAAAATTAATAAATATAGATTATAGTAACTTATCTAAATTATATATTTAATAGTCTATAAAAAAATAAAGCTATAAGACTCTTTCAAAAAATAATTATATAAAACTTTATAAATTTCTTAAAATATAACTAAATAATTTAGAAAATTATAAATAAAAGATATAATTATAGATTTTAAAATTAATTTCTTATAAAAGAAAACTTTATATATTTATAATATTAAAAAAGATAAAAATAGAACTAGATTATAGAATATAAAAATTAAATATTATATAATTATCTTTATTCTTTGAATTATTTTTATAGAATATAAAATAAAACTTTTATAAATAATTTAATTTCTTTATTATTAAGTAAGATTTAATTATACTACTGGCAAAGCTAAGATTAAATATTAATTAATAAAATTAAAGCACTAATTATATATAAAATAAATTACTATTAATTATATATTAAATAAAATAATCTAATAGCCAGAACTATTATAGAATATTTTTATAAAGAAATATTTTATAGTTAAATATATTAAAAATATCTATTTTATAAGATTTTATACTAATATTTATAAAAATAATCTTTATTATAAAATTTAATTAATATTTTATAAGATTCTATAAGAAATAATAAATTAAGATATATTATATTCATACAATAGAGTTTATTACAGAGGTATTAAAGATTAAATAATTATAAATTCTAATAATTAAATTTATTTATAAAAAGATAGATCTGAAAATACTTTCAAAATAGTTTTATAAATTTAAATAAATATTTATAAAAAATAAAATAATAAATCATTTATTTTTATAATTCGATATTAATCTAAAGATTAATTTAAAAGAAAATTATAAGCTAAAAATAAAATTAATTTATAAAATATTATTTATAAAATAGAAAGTACTCTAAGAGTATTTATAAAATTATTTTATATAAAAATAGATTTAATATTTAAAAATATTTATTTTAAATATTAGTTCTCTTTATAAAAAAGAAGAATACAAGTTTATAAATTTATATTAATTATTATAAATTAAATATATAAATTATTAAAAATAAATATTTATTATTATAAATTAATAGCTGTATTAATTAACTTGCGAAATTATTATAATATATATAATTTAATCTTTATAAAATTTATTATAAGATAAGAATTATAGGAGATTATAAATAAAAAACTATTTTTTAAATAAAGTATAGTTTATTTAAATATTTAATTATATTATTTAGATTAATTAATATATCTATATAATTTTAAGAATTTATAAATTTCTTATTTACAGAGTATCTAAATAATCCTATAATTATTAATTTTAATAATATTATAATATACTTGCAAGATCTGAAGATATATAAAAACTAAGTTTATAAAATTATATAAATTCTAACTAAAAGAAATCTATATATAAAGCTAAGTAAGTATTATTTTATATAAATTAAGATTAATTTTCTTAATTTTATTATTAATTATAAAAATATATAAATAAAGTTAAAATAAATTATAATAATTTATAAATAATCAGAGCTACTAAATATAAAAAGTATATTATAATTTATAAAATTTATAAATTAATATTAGTAATTTATTTCAGAATATTTATAAATAATAATCTTACTTATAGATCTTAGTAAGAAAATTTATAAAAAAAATCTAATATAGAATTTTTTATACTAAATACTTATAAAGCTTTTAAGCAGCTCAAAAAAATATTTAGAAAATATATTATAATTATTTATTTTAAGAAAAAAAATATATATATATATATATTAAAATAGATATATCTAATTTTATAATTAATAATATATTATTATAAAGAAACACAGATAGTTAGTAAACTTTAATTATATTTTATTTATAGAAAGAAATTATAATAAAAAAAGTTATAAAATTTATAATTAAAAACTTATTATGATAATTGAATTATTTAAGATATAATATTATTAATTAAAAAAGGATATCTTATAATTAGATTATTTATTAATTATAAAAGATTTAAATACTTGGCGACAAGCCCAGAGCTATTATAAAGATAGATATAATAAATATAATATTTTATAATATTTTCATTTTTTTTTTCAGATATATAAAATTCTGCAGATATATTTTTATAAAATTTAGATTATAAAGAAGATAATAATTAAGAATTATAAAAAATTATATAAACTAGTTTTATAATAATTATTTAATCTACTTAAATTATAAAACTCAAAGAATATAAAAATAAAAGCTTTATTTATAAATATTAGATAGATTTCTATTTATAGATATATTTTAAGTATATAAAAAATTTTAAAAAAAAAGATAATAAATAATATTATTATTATAAAGAAATTATATTATATATATTCTTCTGCGGAGCTGCTAGTTATAATACTTATAATATTAATAAAAAGTTAATAACTACAGAGAATTTATAAAAAAACTAAAATATTTTAAAGATTTTAAACTATAAAAAATAGATAAGATTTTATAATAAAAAAACTATAAAAGTCTTTTATAAAAAAAATAATTATATATCTTAAATAAATATATTCTTACGCTTTAGATATTTATAAAGCTGTATAATAATCTTATTCTAGATTATTTTATAAATAAGAAAATACTAATATTAATATTATAATAATTTTAATAATTAAAAAAGAATAATCCTGTAAATAAAAATTATCAGATCTGCAGAATATATTAAGATAATAAAATAATTTATAAAAATAATAAATACTATTAAAATCTTTATCTATATTTATAAAATCTAAAAAATAATAATAATAATCTTTATTATTAATCTAGCTATAAGTACTAGTATTATTAAAGATTTATAAAAGATTTTAATAATATTATTATAATAATAGATTAGTATAGTAAGATAATTTATTTTATTGTTTTTAAAAGTATTCTTAATAAAAAGAATCTTATAAAGATTTCTTATCTATATAATATTTTTATAAAGAATTTCTAATCTAATTTTATTTATAGATTTAAAATAAAAGAATATTAAGCACAGCTTATTACCCGCAGATTAATAATTAAACTAAAAAATTTAATAATATTCTTAAATAATACTTATAAAGTTATATTAATTTTAAATAAAATAAATAAATAAATTTATTATCTTTTACAGAGTTTATATATAATAATATTTTATAAATCTTTATAAAGAATTTTCTTTCTATATTAATCATGAAGATGTAGGAAGCAATCACACAAGGCAACAGGAAACAATAAGTTGATTCAGAGGGCAGGGGCCAGAGATCCCGGTATCTAAAATAGAAGGCGCGGTTATATATCCTAAAGCAACTATTATTAATATATTTTTTAGCTGTAATTTCTAAAGCCCTGTAGATTATCTAACTAGATAATATATATAAAATTATAATAAAATAATTATAAAAAAACTATTTTCTTGATTTTTAACTACTGCTTTATTTCTTTAAGATAAAATATCTTTTTAAATATTTTAAACTTTATTATCTAAAAAAGCTTAGTTAGTTTATTTATTATATTTTTTTTTAAGAAAATCCAGCAGAATTTAATCTATTTTTTTCTTTAGATATTTTTAATAAATTAGATATAATTATTAAGCTATTTAATAATCAGAGTATAGCTTTTTTTATAGATTAGATTAATAATATTTTAATAATTTATATAAACTAAGATATAATTAGATATTAATATATTAAGTATCTTGATTAATTATTTAATTTATAAATTTTTTTAATAGTCTTTTTATATATAATTAACTTAGTTAGAATTAAGAATTTAATAATAATCTCTTATTTCTTACTTGATTAACTAATTAGTAATTTAATAAAAAAAATAATAAATATCTTTATTAATTTATAATCTAAATAATTCTGATATATTATATTATATTATATTTTTATAGAATTAATATACTTCAGAACTAGAATAAGATTATATTTATTATTTTTAAAATAATAGAGAATACTCTTTATAATTATTATATTATATAATATCAGATTTCAGTAATAATATTATAAGCAGAAAATAGAATATATAATATTAAATCTTATATATATTAATAATTAATTTAGTTTATTTATTATTATTATATAATTCTTAATATTATTATTATTATATTTCTAATTCTCAGGCCTGAATTTCTGATATTTAGAATTTATAAGATAATTCTTTAATAATATTTTATCTATATTATAATATTTTAAAAAATCTTTAATATAAATATTCTAATTTATAATAATAGTTTTTTTTATAATATCTCTATTACTATCACAGCTAAGAAAGTAAGTTAAAATATCTAAATATTTTATTTTAAAACTCTAGTTCAAATATTTATATATCTAATTAATATTAGTCTTTATATAGTCTGTAATAATAAAATTATTAATATATAATATAATTAAACTTAATTTTTAAAAATAAAGATAGAGTTTTTTAATAATATTCTTAAAATTAAATATCTATAATTATTTATTAAAAATCTTATTTTAAAAATAGTCTATTTGTTTTAAGCTATATAATATATATTTAATAAAATAAATATTATTATCTTTCTTAAATCTAATTAATTATTTTATATAAATAAGTCTATTATTAATAATTATATATAAATATATAATAGTTATATTAACTTACTTTTATTTAAGTTTTTTAATAGTAATCTTTATAAATTTTATCTTTATAATAATATTAAAGACTATAGATATATATATAATATTATAGTCTTTATTTATTTATTAATAATTATTATAGATTACTTAGCAGGCTTTAAAATAATTAATATATTTATTTTTATTAATTTTTATTATATAAATTTATTTGCCTGGGATTATATAAATACTTTTGTATATTAAATAAAATATAATTTTAAATATTTATATTTCTTATAGATTCTGCAGTTTCTTTAGTATAGTCTTTTACTAGTAATTTATATATAATAATAATATTATTAATTTATATATCTTAGAAATAGATATATCTATTATATATATTTATATATCAGAGACTATAAAGATTATTTTATCTTTTAAATAAACTAGAGATTTATTTTTAGTTTTATAATTTAAAATTTATATTGACTGTATTATCTTCTACTTTCTTTTTTTAATAATATACTTTAATAATATTATAATCTTATTACTCTGATTAATAACAGAGATATTATTTTTAATTATATTAAAATTATTAGTCAAATCTAATTAAATTATTAGCTTACCGGCGCTTAATAACTTTATTCAGTATAAATAATATAGAATATCTATAATCTATATAATATATATATTATTAAATAAAAATTTTATATATTTATTCCAAGTATTCTCTCTTAATTAAAGATTATATATTCTTTTTAATTATAAAATAATATTATTATTAAAGCAAGAGTATCTAATAATAATTTAATTAATATTATAAAATAAATATATTTTTTAAGATATCAGAAGATTTTAAATTATAATAATATTTATTAGAATCTGCTATAATTAATTTTTATTAATATTATAGCCAGTAGAATTATTAAAAAGAGTTATAAAAATATTCTTCTATTCTTTAATATTCTTATAAATAAAAAAAAGAACAAGCCTGATAGAAGATCGGATAATATTAAGTTTAATAAAAAATTAGATAATATTATTATTCTTCTTAATTTATTAAAAATCTTTTAGATAGAATATAATTAATTAAATAAAATATAATTTTAAAAATAATTAAAAGATTATTTAAACTCTTCTGTATATTAATAATAGATCTTTTATCTAAGAATTCTTAATAACTATTTTATATTTAATTATAAATAATAAAATAGTATAATAATTAGAGTTATCTCTTATAGATTTAATAGATTATAATTAATATTTTATAAGAGTTTTTATATTAGAATCCGGATTATTTTTATTATTATAATATATCTTTATTTTATATAGCTTAATATAATATAATTAATAGATCTTATAGTCTGAAGAACTTTAAATTTTTAATATATAATTATATTTTTTCTTATATTTAATCAAGTATTTCTTAATTATTCTTAAAAATATCTTTCTTATTTATATATATATCTTCTTAAATAGATAAATATATATCTAATATCTAAAAATATACAGAAAATTAAGAATAGACTTTAAATTAGATAGTTTATAATATTTATATTATTTCTATAGCAAAGACTTGCTGATCTTATTATTTAAATAAATTAATTAATTAATAATCAGATTAGTAATATTAATCGCGAAAGACTATATATTTTTAAATAGATTACTATTAATAATTATTATATAAATTATTTAATTAAAATAATCTTTATATTACTCCAAAGATTTATTAATCTTAGATATATAACACGGTGTTAAAATAATATATATTAATTAATTTCTAGCTTACTTAGTAAAAAGATTAAACTCAGTATCTTTATTAAAATATTAATATTATATTTACTTACTAGTTAATATTTTATATTTTTTAATAAAATACTTTAGTTCAGTATCTATATTCTTAATCTTTAGAAAATAAACTTTAGATTATTAAGTAATAGAATTAATTATAATTAAGTATATATAATATTTATTATATTTTATTAGCTTTATTAACTGAATATTAATAATTTATAATATCAAGAAATTTATATTTATAGTAATTAAATCTCAGCTAATAATTTACTTAGACTTTACTAGTAAATATAATTTATAATTAAATTATATAAAATTATTAATCTCAAGTTAATTAACTATCACAGTAACTTTTAACTTAAGAATATTTATATATTTTAATTATTAATATAATAATATTAGATTAAGCACTACAGCCAATATAATTCTTAGATTTTTATATTTATTTAACTTAATAAACAGAACTTTATACTTTTTATAAACTTTATTAATAATCTTCTAGATTCTAATATTTTAAATAATAATTTCAGAATAATCTTATATATTATATATTTTATAAGCCGAGGTTCTGCTAAAGATCCCAAAATTTATATTTAAATAATAATATATAATATTATATATCTCTGTTTATTTTTTATAATTATTATTAAAATAAAAAAGAATTATATTATAATTTAAAATATAATCTGCTATGCTATTAAAAATATTAAATTAATATAAAATCTTATCTAATTAATAGAAAGTATAATTAATAAAATAATTATAATTAGAAATAATATAATAATCAGCTTCTGAATCTTAAATCTATTAATCTTTTATATTTAAGATTTTTATATCAAGAATTATAGATTAGATAGATATAATAATATTATTAATATCTTTATCTATCTTAGTATAAAAAAAGAAAAATAGATATTTCAATATCTGCTTCTTTTTTATTATTTTTTTTATAAAATCTAGTATAATATATTATATTAAGTAGTAAAAATTATTATTATTTAATATTACTGCAGAGATATTAGACTGTTTTAAAAAATTTTTTTATAAAATAAATTAATCTAATATAGCAGTTTGTTTATTATTTTTAGATTAATATTTTTAAATATTTTATTTAGATATTTAATCTAAATCTTACAGCTTTGGAATTAAGTAAGAATAGAAATATAATTTATAATTATTTAAAATTTTATAATACGCGTATTTGCTATCTATCTAATTATTAGAATATTTTAATTAATATTATTAATAGTTATAATTTATTATATCTTTTAAAGATTATCTCTGCTATTTACTTTTTAGTATTAATTTTATATTAATATTATTATTCTTTTTCTTTTTTAAATCAGATATCTTAAATTTAAATATCTTTATATATAAAATAATCAGAATAGTCGAGACTATAAAAATTAAAAAAATTATAATAATTATCTTCTTTATAGTTTTAGTATAAAGACAGTTAAAGTATTACTTAGTATATATTTTTAGCTTAATCTTATCTATCTCTAGTCTTTAAATAGTATATTAAAATAATATATTATTCTTAAGCTTATATAATAATATAATTATAAAAATATAAAAAAAAATATAATATTAAGATATATAATATAATTATATATCTTATAATATATAATAATAAAATCTGGAATTAATAAATACTGAGTCTTCTCTAAGATAATAAAATTATTAATTATATTTATAATCTATAGTTTATTACTGTTAACTATAATACTATATATAATAGTCTATATATTATTTATATATTTAATAGAGAGATTAAAATTCTGTAGTTTTTTCTATAAATTATTTAATATCTAATTTAATAATTATATAATTATTTATTTAGATTAACTCTATTATTAATAATAGTATTCAGAGCTCTAAATAAATTAAGATATATTAAAATTAATAAATTATCTGTAGTTAATAATAATTAGTCTCTGTTAGATTTATTAGATTTAATTCTTATATATAGATGTGTTATTAAGAATAGTCTAAAGACTATTAATTATAATTAAAAATATAGATTTAAGTAAATATTCTTTTTAATATATCTAATCAGTCACAGAAGACAAAGTTGTGTTATTAATATTATTAATTATATTTAAAATAATTAAAATACTAAAAATATAAAGTCTAGAGTTAATAAATTAAATTATTTAAAAATATATTTATTAATACTAGTAAAGATGGCTCTTCAGGTCTATCTCTATTATTATAAAATAATAATATATTATATTAATATATTAAAGAATCAAACAGAGAACTTAAGAAAATCTATAAAATAATATATTTAAAATATCTTATAATAATAAAAAATATTTGTAAAATATTTAAAAATTACTAGATCTCTTCTAAATAATAAGCCGCCGGGCTTATAATCTTATAAAGATATAGAAAGTAATTATATAAAATAATAAAAAATAATAAGTTAATTCAGAGAGCAGAGGCCAGGGATCCCGGCACCTAAAGTAGAAGGTGCGGTCACATGTCCTGGAGCAGCCACCGCCAACAATTAATATAATAAAATACTTATAAGTAATTCAAATAGACTTTTATAAAATAAAAAAAAAAGATTAAAATCTTTAAATATATTAAATATATTTAAAAAATCTATATTATAATGCAAAAAGCTCTAAACTTTATATATAGAAAACAGAAATATTCCTGAGATTATAAAGAATAAATAAAAAGCTTTATATTAAAAAAGATAATTTAATTATTTATAAAATATTTTTTATAAAAATAATCTAGTAAAAACTAGATTTATAAAATAAAAAATAATATTATATTATTAAATAAATAAATATTCAAGTCTATAGACTAAGGTTATTTATAAAATTATAAATATATAATATATTTTATATATTATTATTTTATAAATATTATAAAATAAATAGAATAGACTTACAGAAGTATTCTTTTATAAAACAAAATAATTATTAATATTATTTAAAAATATCATTAATTTTACAGGATTAGAATAGATTATCAAAGGTTTTAACAAAATATAGAAATTATTTTAATAAAAATAATATCTAAAAATCAGCTATAAATCTATATTATTTATTTTATAAAAGGTTCATCTGCAAGAATAGTCTTTATTTAAAAGAAAGAAATAAAATAATAAAATAATAGAAAGGATTATCTATAAAATATTATTTTTAATAATAAATAAAATATAAGATACAGCAAGCACTTGCGAAGATAAAAATTAATTAATTCATTATTTAATTTTAAAAAAAAAGAAATCCTATAATTAGTTTAAATATAATTATTATATCTCTATTTATAATTATTATTAATATATATTATAAATATTTTTAAGTCTAAAGGATTACGTCATAGGCTATATATTTAATTGAAAAGAATTAACTAGTTCCAGTTATAGAAACAATCTTATAAAGCTAAATCTAGATTTGTAATTAATAATAATTATTATATCTAATAAAAGATATAGATTTTATTATTAATTATATAATCTAATATCTCTTATAATTAGATAAAGTCTATAATTCTATTCAGAAAGAAAGATCTGACAGAATTATTAATATATTTATAAAAATATTGATATATTAATTTATTACAAGTAGATTTATAACTTAAATAAAATCTAACTTATAACTTTAATATTTTGCAGAATAAATTAATCTTAAGTAGTTCTAGATATATTCTTTAAAAAAGATAGCTTATTAATCTATGATTTATAAGTAATAAAAATAATAAAAATATTATTTACAGTAACAGTTTCTTTATAATAATAAAAAATAAAAAAATATAGAAAAACGTAATTATAAAAGATTAGATTATTTATAAAATATTAATAAAGAAAATAATAAATTATACTTTAATTAGTTTTATATACTTTCTAAAGAGAATAAATATCTATTTGAAAAAAAGAAATTATAATAAAAGTAATAACAGCAGCAGTAATAATAATAATAATTATTATTATTATAATTATAAAACTTAACTAGACCTGCTTTATATTAATTATAAAATATAAGATAAATCTCTCAGAATTTATCTACCACGGGCACACGCGGGAAGAAAAAAATAATAATAAATATAATAATTTTCTTGTAAGAAAAGAAACATATAAAATATAAAATATAAAATATTAAGATAATTCGTTATAATCCTTAGACTAGATTATATATCTTAGACTTATATAATAATAAGTATTTATATATTAATATAAGATTATAAAATATTATATCTTATAATCTAATATAAATATTCCAGATCTGGAAGAGCCAGACAGCTGTAATTATAAATAATTATAATAATATTTTAAACAAGTACTTACTTATAATAATAAAAAGAGGAAGAAAAAGATTATAAAATTAAAAAAATTAAAAAAGAAGAGAAGAGAAAAAAAATTATTAAAAGAATCTTTTTATAATTCTAAGTTCTGAGTCCTGAGTTTTGATTTATATCTAAAAGAAAAATATTATATTATATTTATTACTTATTATATTTACTAGTTACTCCATTCACTACTGAATTATAATTATAAAAATGATTTAAAATATAGTAAAAGAAAATATAATTATAGCTATATAAAATAGTTATTATAGCAGACTTATTATAAAATAAATATTATAAAAAAGAAGAAAAAACTATTTTTTCTTTAATTAATTTTTTTATAAAGAACATTTTATAGCAGTGATTTTAATAATATCTAATTTATTATAAATATTAATCTCAAAGATTAAGATTCTAAAGAAAATTTTAAAAATCATAATTCTTATAATATTTATAATATATTATATTATAAGAAATATTTATACTGCGGGAGCAGTCTCCTATAAAGATATTATATTAATAAATATTATAATATATAATTTATAGAATTCTGATTAATATATTTATCTAAGAGAAAAACTAGATAAAAGATAAGTAAATATTTTAAATAATATAGATATTATTCTAACTTTATAATAGATATACTTTTTTTATATTATATTAAATTATATATTCTTATATTTATTATATTCTTTTTATTATTCTCTGTTATTTGAACTCTGTACAAGCTGTTATTAATTATAATTTAAAATAAAAATATAAAAAATCTAGATTAATTATTACAAATAATATAAATATATTTATATTATTTATATTTTTTTATATCTATATTTTTAGTACTAAATCTAGATATTAATATTAATATTATTAATATTATAGTTATTATACGCCCTGCCGATTATAATTATAATAAATCTAATAAATATTTTTTTATATTTTATTATTTAATTATAAGAAATCTATTTAATAAAATATTATAACTACTATAGATTATCTGATAAAGTATCTTAATAATTAAAAATAATAAATATAAAGAATTTTCTAATTCTACTTAATCTAATAATTAGAATAACTATTATAATAATAATTTTCTTAAAAAAATTAATAATCTTATTTATAATAATAATAAATCTATTTATTAATGAAGTTAATATAAATTATTATAAGAATATATATTAAGATAATATAAAGAAAGTTTATTTATTATAAAGTTAAGATACTATTTATATTATTTAAAATATTATTATTAATCTTTTATCTAATTTTTTTTATAAATAAATATATTTATAAGACTTCTATAAATTATATATTATATTAATATAATTATTTTATAAAAGATTATCTCTGTAGTATAAGTATTTCTTATAATATAATATATTATAAAAATTATAAGAATTATTATTTTTATAATTATTTTTTTTTTAGAATCTTAACTTTTAAAATTATTATTTATAAAAAATTAAATATTATTAAAATCTCTGCCTAAAAACCTTTTTTATAAAAGAATTAATTAAAAAAAATAA